>NW_028301713.1:606060-909090 GCF_037042655.1 Diuraphis noxia | reverse complement strand
TTTTTATCGTTAAGTTCACATTATTTTACATCTAAAACACGTATTTAAAATACATTTGGGTGAACACGCAAAATAGAAAAAAAATTTGGGAAAAAATTTGGTAAAAAATGGTGATAATTCCGCTAAATATCTTTTAAAGTCATTTGTATTGAATTAATCATACTTTTTATATTTTTATCGTTAAGTTCACATTATTTTACATCTAAAACACGTATTTACAATACATTTGGGTGAATATAAAAGGTCGTAAAAAAATTTTGAAAAACAGGTGATGAATCCGCGAAATATCGTCTGAAGTCATTTCTATTAAACAAATCATACTTTTTATATTTTTAACGTTAAGTTCACATTATTTTACATCTAAAACACGTATTTACAATACATTTGGGTAAATATAAAAGGTCGTAAAAAAATTTTGAAAAACAGGTGATGAATCCGCTAAATATCGTCTGAAGTCATTTCTATTAAACAAATCATACTTTTTATATTTTTAACGTTAAGTTCACATTATTTTACATCTAAAACACGTATTTACAATACATTTGGGTGAATACAAAAAATAGAAAAAAAATTTGGGAAAAAATTTGGTAAAAAATGGTGATAATTCCGCTAAATATCTTTTAAAGTCATTTGTATTGAATTAATCATACTTTTTATATTTTTAACGTTAAGTTCACATTATTTTACATCCAAAACACGTATTTACAATACATTTGGTGAATACAAAAAATAGAAAAAAAATTAGGGAAAAAATTTGGTAAAAAATGGTGATAATTCCGCTAAATATCGATGAAAGTTATTTGTATTGAACTAATCATAATTTTTATATTTTTATCGTTAAGTTCACATTATTTTACATCTAAAACACGTATTTACAATACATTTGGGTGAATACAAAAAATAGAAAAAAAATTGTGGAAAAAATTTGGTAAAAAATGGTGATAATTCCGCTAAATATCGATTAAAGTTATTTGTATTGAACTAATCATACTTTTTATATTTTTATCGTTAAGTTCACATTATTTTACATCTAAAACACGTATTTAAAATACATTTGGGTGAATACAAAAAATAGAAAAAAAATTTGGGAAAAAATTTGGTAAAAAATGGTGATAATTCCGCTAAATATCTTTTAAAGTCATTTGTATTGAATTAATCATAATTTTTATATTTTTATCGTTAAGTTCACATTATTTTACATCTAAAACACGTATTTACAATACATTTGGGTGAATACAAAAAATAGAAAAAAAATTTTGGCAAAAATTTGGTAATAAATGGTGATATATCCGCTAAATATCGTCTTCAGTCATTTCTATTAAACTAATCATACTTTTTATATTTTTAACGTTAAGTTCACATTATTTTACATCTAAAACACGTATTTACAATACATTTGGGTGAATACAAAAAATAGAAAAAAAATTTGGGAAAAAATTTGGTAAAAAATTGTGATAATTTCGCTAAATATCGATTAAAGTCATTTGTATTGAACTAATCATACTTTTTATATTTTTATCGTTAAGTTCACATAATTTTACATCTAAAACACGTCTTTACACTACATTTGGGTGAATATAAAAGGTCGTTAAAAAATTTTGAAATAAGGTGATGAATCCGCTAAATATCGTCTTAAGTCATTTCTATTAAACTAATCATACTTTTTATATTTTTAACGTTAAGTTCACATTATTTTACATCTAAAACACGTCTTTACAATACATTTGGGTGAATATAAAAGGTCGTAAAAAAATTTTGAAATACAGGTGATGAATCCGCTAAATATCGTCTTAAGTCATTTCTATTAAACTAATCATACTTTTTATATTTTTAACGTTAAGTTCACATTATTTTACATCTAAAACACGTATTTACAATACATTTGGGTGAATACAAAAAATAGAAAAAAAATTTGGGAAAAAATTTGGTAAAAAATTGTGATAATTTCGCTAAATATCGATTAAAGTCATTTGTATTGAACCAATCATACTTTTTATATTTTTATCGTTAAGTTCACATAATTTTACATCTAAAACACGTCTTTACACTACATTTGGGTGAATATAAAAGGTCGTTAAAAAATTTTGAAATAAGGTGATGAATCCGCTAAATATCGTCTTAAGTCATTTCTATTAAACTAATCATACTTTTTATATTTTTAACGTTAAGTTCACATTATTTTACATCTAAAACACGTCTTTATAATACATTTGGGTGAATACAAAAAATTGAAAAAAAATTTGGGAAAAAATTTGGTAATAAATGGTGATAATTCCGCTAAATATCTTTTAAAGTCATTTGTATTGAACTAATCATACTTTTTATATTTTATCGTTAAGTTCACATAATTTTACATCTAAAACACGTCTTTAAATTACATTTGGGTGAATATAAAAGGTCGTAAAAAAATTTGGTAAAAAATTGTGATAATTTCGCTAAATATCGATTAAAGTTATTTGTATTGAACTAATCATACTTTTTATATTTTTATCGTTAAGTTCACATTATTTTACATCTAAATCACGTCTTTATACTACATTTGGGTGAATATAAAAGGTCGTTAAAAAATTTTGAAATACAGGTGATGAATCCGCTAAATATCGTCTTAAGTCATTTCTATTAAACTAATCATACTTTTTATATTTTTAACGTTAAGTTCACATTATTTTACATCTAAAACACGTATTTACAATACACTTGGGTGAATACAAAAAATAGAAAAAAAATTTGGGAAAAAATTTGGTAATAAATGGTGATAATTCCGCTAAATATCTTTTAAATTCATTTGTATTGAACTAATCATACTTTTTATATTTTTATCGTTAAGTTCGCATTATTTTACATCTAAAACACGTATTTACAATACATTTGGGTGAATATAAAAGGTCGTAAAAAAATTTTGAAAAACAGGTGATGAATCCGCTAAATATCGTCTGAAGTCATTTCTATTAAACAAATCATACTTTTTATATTTTTAACGTTAAGTTCACATTATTTTACATCTAAAACACGTATTTACAATACATTTGGGTGAATACAAAAAATAGAAAAAAAATTTGGGAAAAAATTTGGTAAAAAATGGTGATAATTCCGCTAAATATCTTTTAAAGTCATTTGTATTGAATTAATCATACTTTTTATATTTTTAACGTTAAGTTCACATTATTTTACATCCAAAACACGTATTTACAATACATTTGGGTGAATACAAAAAATAGAAAAAAAATTAGGGAAAAAATTTGGTAAAAAATGGTGATAATTCCGCTAAATATCGATGAAAGTTATTTGTATTGAACTAATCATAATTTTTATATTTTTATCGTTAAGTTCACATTATTTTACATCTAAAACACGTATTTACAATACATTTGGGTGAATACAAAAAATAGAAAAAAAAATTTGGGAAAAAATTTGGTAAAAATTGTGATAATTTCGCTAAATATCGATTAAAGTCATTTGTATTGAACTAATCATACTTTTTATATTTTTATCGTTAAGTTCACATAATTTTACATCTAAAACACGTCTTTACACTACATTTGGGTGAATATAAAAGGTCGTTAAAAAATTTTGAAATAAGGTGATGAATCCGCTAAATATCGTCTTAAGTCATTTCTATTAAACTAATCATACTTTTTATATTTTTAACGTTAAGTTCACATTATTTTACATCTAAAACACGTCTTTACAATACATTTGGGTGAATACAAAAAATAGAAAAAAAATTTGGGAAAAAATTTGGTAATAAATGGTGATAATTCCGCTAAATATCTTTTAAAGTCATTTGTATTGAACTAATCATACTTTTTATATTTTATCGTTAAGTTCACATAATTTTACATCTAAAACACGTCTTTACATTACATTTGGGTGAATATAAAAGGTCTTAAAAAAATTTGGTAAAAAATTGTGATAATTTCGCTAAATATCGATTAAAGTTATTTGTATTGAACTAATCATACTTTTTATATTTTTATCGTTAAGTTCACATAATTTTAAATCTAAATCACGTCTTTACAATACATTTGGGTGAATACAAAAAATAGAAAAAAAAATTTGGGAAAAAATTTGGTAAAAAATTGTGATAATTTCGCTAAATATCGATTAAAGTTATTTGTATTGAACTAATCATACTTTTTATATTTTTATCGTTAAGTTCACATTATTTTACATCTAAAACACGTATTTACAATACATTTGGGTGAATATAAAAGGTCGTAAAAAAATTTTGAAATACAGGTGATGAATCCGCTAAATATCGTCTTAAGTCATTTCTATTAAACTAATCATACTTTTTATATTTTTAACGTTAAGTTCACATTATTTTACATCTAAAACACGTATTTACAATACATTTGGGTGAATACAAAAAATAGAAAAAAAATTTGGGAAAAAATTTGGTAAAAAATGGTGATAATTCCGCTAAATATCTTTTAAAGTCATTTGTATTGAATTAATCATACTTTTTATATTTTTAACGTTAAGTTCACATTATTTTACATCCAAAACACGTATTTACAATACATTTGGGTGAATACAAAAAATAGAAAAAAAATTAGGGAAAAAATTTGGTAAATAATGGTGATAATTCCGCTAAATATCGATTAAAGTTATTTGTATTGAACTAATCATAATTTTTATATTTTTATCGTTAAGTTCACATAATTTTACATCTAAATCACGTCTTTACAATACATTTGGGTGAATACAAAAAATAGAAAAAAAAATTTGGGAAAAAATTTGGTAAAAAATTGTGATAATTTCGCTAAATATCGATTAAAGTTATTTGTATTGAACTAATCATACTTTTTATATTTTTATCGTTAAGTTCACATTATTTTACATCTAAAACACGTATTTACAATACATTTGGGTGAATATAAAAGGTCGTAAAAAAATTTTGAAAAACAGGTGATGAATCCGCGAAATATCGTCTGAAGTCATTTCTATTAAACAAATCATACTTTTTATATTTTTAACGTTAAGTTCACATTATTTTACATCTAAAACACGTATTTACAATACATTTGGGTGAATACAAAAAATAGAAAAAAAATTTGGGCAAAAATTTGGTAATAAATGGTGATAATTCCGCTAAATATCTTTTAATGTCATTTGTATTGAACTAATCATACTTTTTATATTTTTATCGTTAAGTTCACATTATTTTACATCTAAAACACGTCTTTACAATACATTTGGGTGAAAATAAAAGGTCGTAAAAAAATTTTGAAAAACAGGTGATGAATCCGCTAAATATTGTCTTAAGTCATTTCTATTAAACTAATCATACTTTTTATATTTTTAACGTTAAGTTCACATTATTTTACATCAAAATCACGTCTTTACAATACACTTGGGTGAATATAAAAGGTCGTAAAAAAATTTTGAAATATAGGTGATGAATCCGCTAAATATCGTCTTCAGTCATTTCTATTAAACTAATCATACTTTTTATATTTTTAACGTTAAGTTCACATTATTTTACATCTAAAACACGTATTTACAATACATTTGGGTGAATACAAAAAATAGAAAAAAAATTTGGGAAAAACTTTGGTAAAAAATTGTGATAATTTCGCTAAATATCGATTAAAGTCATTTGTATTGAACTAATCATACTTTTTATATTTTTATCGTTAAGTTCACATAATTTTACATCTAAAACACGTCTTTACACTACATTTGGGTGAATATAAAAGGTCGTTAAAAAATTTTGAAATAAGGTGATGAATCCGCTAAATATCGTCTTAAGTCATTTCTATTAAACTAATCATACTTTTTATATTTTTAACGTTAAGTTCACATTATTTTACATCTAAAACACGTCTTTACAATACATTTGGGTGAATACAAAAAATAGAAAAAAAATTTGGGAAAAAATTTGGTAATAAATGGTGATAATTCCGCTAAATATCTTTTAAAGTCATTTGTATTGAACTAATCATACTTTTTATATTTTATCGTTATGTTCACATAATTTTACATCTAAAACACGTCTTTACATTACATTTGGGTGAATATAAAAGGTCGTAAAAAAATTTGGTAAAAAATTGTGATAATTTCGCTAAATATCGATTAAAGATATTTGTATTGAACTAATCATACTTTTTATATTTTTATCGTTAAGTTCACATTATTTTACATTTAAATCACGTCTTTATACTACATTTGGGTGAATATAAAAGGTCGTTAAAAAATTTTGAAATACAGGTGATGAATCCGCTAAATATCGTCTTAAGTCATTTCTATTAAACTAATCATACTTTTTATATTTTTAACGTTAAGTTCACATTATTTTACATCTAAAACACGTATTTACAATACATTTGGGTGAATACAAAAAATAGAAAAAAAATTTGGGAAAAAATTTGGTAAAAAATGGTGATAATTCCGCTAAATATCTTTTAAAGTCATTTGTATTGAATTAATCATACTTTTTATATTTTTAACGTTAAGTTCACATTATTTTACATCCAAAACACGTATTTACAATACATTTGGGTGAATACAAAAAATAGAAAAAAAATTAGGGAAAAAATTTGGTAAATAATGGTGATAATTCCGCTAAATATCGATTAAAGTTATTTGTATTGAACTAATCATACTTTTTATATTTTTATCGTTAAGTTCACATTATTTTACATCTAAAACACGTATTTACAATACATTTGGGTGAATACAAAAAATAGAAAAAAAATTTGGGCAAAAATTTGGTAATAAATGGTGATAATTCCGCTAAATATCTTTTAAAGTCATTTGTATTGAGTTAATCATACTTTTTATATTTTTATCGTTAAGTTCACATTATTTTACATCTAAAACACGTCTTTACAATACATTTGGGTGAAAATAAAAGGTCGTAAAAAAATTTTGAAAAACAGGTGATGAATCCGCTAAATATTGTCTTAAGTCATTTCTATTAAACTAATCATACTTTTTATATTTTTAACGTTAAGTTCACATTATTTTACATCAAAATCACGTCTTTACAATACATTTGGGTGAATACAAAAAATAGAAAAAAAATTTGGGAAAAAATTTGGTAAAAAATGGTGATAATTCCGCTAAATATCTTTTAAAGTCATTTGTATTGAATTAATCATACTTTTTATATTTTTATCGTTAAGTTCACATTATTTTACATCTAAAACACGTATTTACAATACATTTGGGTGAATATAAAAGGTCGTAAAAAAATTTTGAAAAACAGGTGATGAATCCGCGAAATATCGTCTGAAGTCATTTCTATTAAACAAATCATACTTTTTATATTTTTAACGTTAAGTTCACATTATTTTACATCTAAAACACGTATTTACAATACATTTGGGTGAATACAAAAAATAGAAAAAAAATTTGGGCAAAAATTTGGTAATAAATGGTGATAATTCCGCTAAATATCTTTTAAAGTCATTTGTATTGAACTAATCATACTTTTTATATTTTTATCGTTAAGTCCACATTATTTTACATCTAAAACACGTCTTTACAATACATTTGGGTGAAAATAAAAGGTCGTAAAAAAATTTTGAAAAACAGGTGATGAATCCGCTAAATATTGTCTTAAGTCATTTCTATTAAACTAATCATACTTTTTATATTTTTAACGTTAAGTTCACATTATTTTACATCAAAATCACGTCTTTACAATACATTTGGGTGAATATAAAAGGTCGTAAAAAAATTTTGAAATATAGGTGATGAATCCGCTAAATATCGTCTTCAGTCATTTCTATTAAACTAATCATACTTTTTATATTTTTAACGTTAAGTTCACATTATTTTACATCTAAAACACGTATTTACAATACATTTGGGTGAATACAAAAAATAGAAAAAAAATTTGGGAAAAAATTTGGTAAAAAATTGTGATAATTTCGCTAAATATCGATTAAAGTCATTTGTATTGAACTAATCATACTTTTTATATTTTTATCGTTAAGTTCACATAATTTTACATCTAAAACACGTCTTTACACTACATTTGGGTGAATATAAAAGGTCGTTAAAAAATTTTGAAATAAGGTGATGAATCCGCTAAATATCGTCTTAAGTCATTTCTATTAAACTAATCATACTTTTTATATTTTTAACGTTAAGTTCACATTATTTTACATCTAAAACACGTCTTTACAATACATTTGGGTGAATACAAAAAATAGAAAAAAAATTTGGGAAAAAATTTGGTAATAAATGGTGATAATTCCGCTAAATATCTTTTAAAGTCATTTGTATTGAACTAATCATACTTTTTATATTTTATCGTTATGTTCACATAATTTTACATCTAAAACACGTCTTTACATTACATTTGGGTGAATATAAAAGGTCGTAAAAAAATTTGGTAAAAAATTGTGATAATTTCGCTAAATATCGATTAAAGATATTTGTATTGAACTAATCATACTTTTTATATTTTTATCGTTAAGTTCACATTATTTTACATCTAAATCACGTCTTTATACTACATTTGGGTGAATATAAAAGGTCGTTAAAAAATTTTGAAATACAGGTGATGAATCCGCTAAATATCGTCTTAAGTCATTTCTATTAAACTAATCATACTTTTTATATTTTTAACGTTAAGTTCACATTATTTTACATCTAAAACACGTATTTACAATACATTTGGGTGAATACAAAAAATAGAAAAAAAATTTGGGAAAAAATTTGGTAAAAAATGGTGATAATTCCGCTAAATATCTTTTAAAGTCATTTGTATTGAATTAATCATACTTTTTATATTTTTAACGTTAAGTTCACATTATTTTACATCCAAAACACGTATTTACAATACATTTGGGTGAATACAAAAAATAGAAAAAAAATTAGGGAAAAAATTTGGTAAATAATGGTGATAATTCCGCTAAATATCGATTAAAGTTATTTGTATTGAACTAATCATACTTTTTATATTTTTATCGTTAAGTTCACATTATTTTACATCTAAAACACGTATTTACAATACATTTGGGTGAATACAAAAAATAGAAAAAAAATTTGGGCAAAAATTTGGTAATAAATGGTGATAATTCCGCTAAATATCTTTTAAAGTTATTTGTATTGAACTAATCATACTTTTTATATTTTTATCGTTAAGTTCACATTATTTTACATCTAAAACACGTCTTTACAATACATTTGGGTGAAAATAAAAGGTCGTAAAAAAATTTTGAAAAACAGGTGATGAATCCGCTAAATATTGTCTTAAGTCATTTCTATTAAACTAATCATACTTTTTATATTTTTAACGTTAAGTTCACATTATTTTACATCAAAATCACGTCTTTACAATACATTTGGGTGAATATAAAAGGTCGTAAAAAAATTTTGAAATATAGGTGATGAATCCGCTAAATATCGTCTTCAGTCATTTCTATTAAACTAATCATACTTTTTATATTTTTAACGTTAAGTTCACATTATTTTACATCTAAAACACGTATTTACAATACATTTGGGTGAATACAAAAAATAGAAAAAAAATTTGGGAAAAAATTTGGTAAAAAATTGTGATAATTTCGCTAAATATCGATTAAAGTCATTTGTATTGAACTAATCATACTTTTTATATTTTTATCGTTAAGTTCACATTATTTTACATCTAAATCACGTCTTTATACTACATTTGGGTGAATATAAAAGGTCGTTAAAAAATTTTGAAATACAGGTGATGAATCCGCTAAATATCGTCTAAAGTCATTTCTATTAAACTAATCATACTTTTTATATTTTTAACGTTAAGTTCACATTATTTTACATCTAAAACACGTATTTACAATACATTTGGGTGAATACAAAAAATAGAAAAAAAATTTGGGAAAAAATTTGGTAAAAAATGGTGATAATTCCGCTAAATATCTTTTAAAGTCATTTGTATTGAATTAATCATACTTTTTATATTTTTAACGTTAAGTTCACATTATTTTACATCCAAAACACGTATTTACAATACATTTGGGTGAATACAAAAAATAGAAAAAAAATTAGGGAAAAAATTTGGTAAATAATGGTGATAATTCCGCTAAATATCGATTAAAGTTATTTGTATTGAACTAATCATACTTTTTATATTTTTATCGTTAAGTTCACATTATTTTACATCTAAAACACGTATTTACAATACATTTGGGTGAATACAAAAAATAGAAAAAAAATTTGGGAAAAAATTTGGTAAAAAATGGTGATAATTCCGCTAAATATCTTTTAAAGTCATTTGTATTGAATTAATCATACTTTTTATATTTTTAACGTTAAGTTCACATTATTTTACATCCAAAACACGTATTTACAATACATTTGGGTGAATACAAAAAATAGAAAAAAAATTAGGGAAAAAATTTGGTAAATAATGGTGATAATTCCGCTAAATATCGATTAAAGTTATTTGTATTGAACTAATCATACTTTTTATATTTTATCGTTAAGTTCACATAATTTTACATCTAAAACACGTCTTTACATTACATTTGGGTGAATATAAAAGGTCGTAAAAAAATTTGGTAAAAAATTGTGATAATTTCGCTAAATATCGATTAAAGTTATTTGTATTGAACTAATCATACTTTTTATATTTTTATCGTTAAGTTCACATTATTTTACATCTAAATCTCGTCTATATACTACATTTGGGTGAATATAAAAGGTCGTTAAAAAATTTTGAAATACAGGTGATGAATCCGCTAAATATCGTCTTAAGTCATTTCTATTAAACTAATCATACTTTTTATATTTTTATCGTTAAGTTCACATTATTTTACATCTAAAACACGTATTTACAATACATTTGGGTGAATACAAAAAATAGAAAAAAAATTTGGGCAAAAATTTGGTAATAAATGGTGATAATTCCGCTAAATATCTTTTAAAGTCATTTGTATTGAACTAATCATACTTTTTATATTTTTATCGTTAAGTTCACATTATTTTACATCTAAAACACGTCTTTACAGTACATTTGGGTGAAAATAAAAGGTCGTAAAAAAATTTTGAAAAACAGGTGATGAATCCGCTAAATATTGTCTTAAGTCATTTCTATTAAACTAATCATACTTTTTATATTTTTAACGTTAAGTTCACATTATTTTACATCTAAAACACGTCTTTACAATACATTTGGGTGAATACAAAAAATAGAAAAAAAATTTGGGAAAAAATTTGGTAATAAATGGTGATAATTCCGCTAAATATCTTTTAAAGTCATTTGTATTGAACTAATCATACTTTTTATATTTTATCGTTAAGTTCACATAATTTTACATCTAAAACACGTCTTTACATTACATTTGGGTGAATATAAAAGGTCGTAAAAAAATTTGGTAAAAAATTGTGATAATTTGGCTAAATATCGATTAAAGTTATTTGTATTGAACTAATCATACTTTTTATATTTTTATCGTTAAGTTCACATTATTTTACATCTAAATCACGTCTTTATACTACATTTGGGTGAATATAAAAGGTCGTTAAAAAATTTTGAAATACAGGTGATGAATCCGCTAAATATCGTCTTAAGTCATTTCTATTAAACTAATCATACTTTTTATATTTTTAACGTTAAGTTCACATTATTTTACATCTAAAACACGTATTTACAATACATTTGGGTGAATACAAAAAATAGAAAAAAAATTTGGGAAAAAATTTGGTAATAAATGGTGATAATTCCGCTAAATATCTTTTAAAGTCATTTGTATTAAACTAATCATACTTTTTATATTTTTATCGTTAAGTTCGCATTATTTTACATCTAAAACACGTATTTACAATACATTTGGGTGAATACAAAAAATAGAAAAAAAATTGGGGAAAAAATTTGGTAAAAAATGGTGATAATTCCGCTAAATATCGATTAAAGTTATTTGTATTGAACTAATCATACTTTTTATATTTTATCGTTAAGTTCACATAATTTTACATCTAAAACACGTCTTTACATTACATTTGGGTGAATATAAAAGGTCGTAAAAAAATTTGGTAAAAAATTGTGATAATTTCGCTAAATATCGATTAAAGTTATTTGTATTGAACTAATCATACTTTTTATATTTTTATCGTTAAGTTCACATTATTTTACATCTAAATCTCGTCTATATACTACATTTGGGTGAATATAAAAGGTCGTTAAAAAATTTTGAAATACAGGTGATGAATCCGCTAAATATCGTCTTAAGTCATTTCTATTAAACTAATCATACTTTTTATATTTTTAACGTTAAGTTCACATTATTTTACATCTAAAACACGTATTTACAATACATTTGGGTGAATATAAAAGGTCGTAAAAAAATTGGGGAAAAAATTTGGTAAAAAATGGTGATAATTCCGCTAAATATCGATTAAAGTTATTTGTATTGAATTAATCATACTTTTTATATTTTTATCGTTAAGTTCACATTATTTTACATCTAAAACACGTATTTACAATACATTTGGGTGAATACAAAAAATAGAAAAAAAATTTGGGAAAAAATTTGGTAAAAAATGGTGATAATTCCGCTATATATCTTTTAAAGTCATTTGTATTGAATTAATCATACTTTTTATATTTTTATCGTTAAGTTCACATTATTTTACATCTAAAACACGTATTTACAATACATTTGAGTGAATATAAATGGTCGTAAAAAAATTTTGAAAAACAGGTGATGAATCCGCTAAATATCGTCTTAAGTCATTTCTATTAAACAAATCATACTTTTTATATTTTTAACGTTAAGTTCACATTATTTTACATCCAAAACACGTATTTACAATACATTTGGGTGAATACAAAAAATAGAAAAAAAATTAGGGAAAAAATTTGGTAAAAAATGGTGATAATTCCGCTAAATATCGATTAAAGTTATTTGTATTGAACTAATCATACTTTTTATATTTTTATCGTTAAGTTCACATTATTTTACATCTAAAACACGTATTTACAATACATTTGGGTGAATACAAAAAATAGAAAAAAAATTTGGGCAAAAATTTGGTAATAAATGGTGATAATTCCGCTAAATATCTTTTAAAGTCATTTGTATTGAACTAATCATACTTTTTATATTTTTATCGTTAAGTTCACATTATTTTACATCTAAAACACGTCTTTACAGTACATTTGGGTGAAAATAAAAGGTCGTAAAAAAATTTTGAAAAACAGGTGATGAATCCGCTAAATATTGTCTTAAGTCAGTTCTATTAAACTAATCATACTTTTTATATTTTTAACGTTAAGTTCACATTATTTTACATCAAAATCACGTCTTTACAATACATTTGGGTGAACATAAAAGGTCGTAAAAAAATTTTGAAATACAGGTGATGAATCCGCTAAATATCGTCTTAAGTCATTTCTATTAAACTAATCATACTTTTTATATTTTTAACGTTAAGTTCACATTATTTTACATCTAAAACACGTATTTACAATACATTTGGGTGAATACAAAACATAGAAAAAATATTTGGGAAAAAATTTGGTAAAAAATTGTGATAATTTGGCTAAATATCGATTAAAGTTATTTGTATTGAACTAATCATACTTTTTATATTTTTATCGTTAAGTTCACATTATTTTACATCTAAATCACGTCTTTATACTACATTTGGGTGAATATAAAAGGTCGTTAAAAAATTTTGAAATACAGGTGATGAATCCGCTAAATATCTTTTAAAGTCATTTGTATTGAACTAATCATACTTTTTATATTTTATCGTTAAGTTCACATAATTTTACATCTAAAACACGTCTTTACATTACATTTGGGTGAATATAAAAGGTCGTAAAAAAATTTGGTAAAAAATTGTGATAATTTCGCTAAATATCGATTAAAGTTATTTGTATTGAACTAATCATACTTTTTATATTTTTATCGTTAAGTTCACATTATTTTACATCTAAATCACGTCTTTATACTACATTTGGGTGATTATAAAAGGTCGTTAAAAAATTTTGAAATACAGGTGATGAATCCGCTAAATATTGTCTTAAGTCATTTCTATTAAACTAATCATACTTTTTATATTTTTAACGTTAAGTTCACATTATTTTACATCTAAAACACGTATTTACAATACATTTGGGTGAATACAAAAAATAGAAAAAAAATTAGGGAAAAAATTTGGTAAAAAATGGTGATAATTCCGCTAAATATCGATTAAAGTTATTTGTATTGAACTAATCATACTTTTTATATTTTTATCGTTAAGTTCACATTATTTAACATCCAAAACACGTCTTTACATTACATTTGGGTGAATATAAAAGGTCGTAAAAAAATTTGGTAAAAAATGGTGATAATTCCGCTAAATATCGATTAAAGTTATTTGTATTGAACTAATCATACTTTTTATATTTTTATCGTTAAGTTCACATTATTTTACATCTAAAACACGTATTTACAATACATTTGGGTGAATACAAAAAATAGAAAAAAAATTTGGGCAAAAATTTGGTAATAAATGGTGATAATTCCGCTAAATATCTTTTAAAGTCATTTGTATTGAACTAATCATACTTTTTATATTATTATCGTTAAGTTCACATTATTTTACATCTAAAACACGTCTTTACAGTACATTTGGGTGAAAATAAAAGGTCGTAAAAAAATTTTGAAAAACAGTTGATGAATCCGCTAAATATTGTCTTAAGTCAGTTCTATTAAACTAATCATACTTTTTATATTTTTAACGTTAAGTTCACATTATTTTACATCAAAATCACGTCTTTACAATACATTTGGGTGAATATAAAAGGTCGTAAAAAAATTTTGAAATACAGGTGATGAATCCGCTAAATATCGTCTTAAGTCATTTCTATTAAACTAATCATACTTTTTATATTTTTAACGTTAAGTTCACATTATTTTACATCTAAAACACGTATTTACAATACATTTGGGTGAATACAAAAAATAGAAAAAATATTTGGGAAAAAATTTGGTAAAAAATTGTGATAATTTCGCTAAATATCGATTAAAGTCATTTGTATTGAACTAATCATACTTTTTATATTTTTATCGTTAAGTTCACATAATTTTACATCTAAAACACGTCTTTACATTACATTTGGGTGAATATAAAAGGTCGTAAAAAAATTTGGTAAAAAATTGTGATAATTTGGCTAAATATCGATTAAAGTTATTTGTATTGAACTAATCATACTTTTTATATTTTTATCGTTAAGTTCACATTATTTTACATCTAAATCACGTCTTTATACTACATTTGGGTGAATATAAAAGGTCGTTAAAAAATTTTGAAATACAGGTGATGAATCCGCTAAATATCTTTTAAAGTCATATGTATTGAACTAATCATACTTTTTATATTTTATCGTTAAGTTCACATAATTTTACATCTAAAACACGTCTTTACATTACATTTGGGTGAATATAAAAGGTCGTAAAAAAATTTGGTAAAAAATTGTGATAATTTCGCTAAATATCGATTAAAGTTATTTGTATTGAACTAATCATACTTTTTATATTTTTATCGTTAAGTTCACATTATTTTACATCTAAATCACGTCTTTATACTACATTTGGGTGAATATAAAAGGTCGTTAAAAAATTTTGAAATACAGGTGATGAATCCGCTAAATATCGTCTTAAGTCATTTCTATTAAACTAATCATACTTTTTATATTTTTAACGTTAAGTTCACATTATTTTACATCTAAAACACGTATTTACAATACATTTGGGTGAATACAAAAAATAGAAAAAAAATTAGGGAAAAAATTTGGTAAAAAATGGTGATAATTCCGCTAAATATCGATTAAAGTTATTTGTATTGAACTAATCATACTTTTTATATTTTTATCGTTAAGTTCACATTATTTTACATCCAAAACACGTATTTACAATACATTTGGGTGAATACAAAAAATAGAAAAAAAATTTGGGCAAAAATTTGGTAATAAATGGAGATAATTCCGCTAAATATCTTTTAAAGTCATTTGTATTGAACTAATCATACTTTTTATATTTTTATCGTTAAGTTCACATTATTTTACATCTAAATCACGTCTTTATACTACATTTGGGTGAATATAAAAGGTCGTTAAAAAATTTTGAAATACAGGTGATGAATCCGCTAAATATTGTCTTAAGTCATTTCTATTAAACTAATCATACTTTTTATATTTTTAACGTTAAGTTCACATTATTTTACATCTAAAACACGTATTTACAATACATTTGGGTGAATACAAAAAATAGAAAAAAAATTAGGGAAAAAATTTGGTAAAAAATGGTGATAATTCCGCTAAATATCGATTAAAGTTATTTGTATTGAACTAATCATACTTTTTATATTTTTATCGTTAAGTTCACATTATTTTACATCCAAAACACGTATTTACAATACATTTGGGTGAATACAAAAAATAGAAAAATAATTTGGGCAAAAATTTGGTAATAAATGGAGATAATTCCGCTAAATATCTTTTAAAGTCATTTGTATTGAACTAATCATACTTTTTATATTTTTATCGTTAAGTTCACATTATTTTACATCTAAAACACGTCTTTACAGTACATTTGGGTGAAAATAAAAGGTCGTAAAAAAATTTTGAAAAACAGGTGATGAATCCGCTAAATATTGTCTTAAGTCAGTTCTATTAAACTAATCATACTTTTTATATTTTTAACGTTAAGTTCACATTATTTTACATCAAAATCACGTCTTTACAATACATTTGGGTGAATATAAAAGGTCGTAAAAAAATTTTGAAATACAGGTGATGAATCCGCTAAATATCGTCTTAAGTCATTTCTATTAAACTAATCATACTTTTTATATTTTTAACGTTAAGTTCACATTATTTTACATCTAAAACACGTATTTACAATACATTTGGGTGAATACAAAACATAGAAAAAATATTTGGGAAAAAATTTGGTAAAAAATTGTGATAATTTGGCTAAATATCGATTAAAGTTATTTGTATTGAACTAATCATACTTTTTATATTTTTATCGTTAAGTTCACATTATTTTACATCTAAATCACGTCTTTATACTACATTTGGGTGAATATAAAAGGTCGTTAAAAAATTTTGAAATACAGGTGATGAATCCGCTAAATATCTTTTAAAGTCATTTGTATTGAACTAATCATACTTTTTATATTTTATCGTTAAGTTCACATAATTTTACATCTAAAACACGTCTTTACATTACATTTGGGTGAATATAAAAGGTCGTAAAAAAATTTGGTAAAAAATTGTGATAATTTCGCTAAATATCGATTAAAGTTATTTATATTGAACTAATCATACTTTTTATATTTTTATCGTTAAGTTCACATTATTTTACATCTAAATCACGTCTTTATACTACATTTGGGTGATTATAAAAGGTCGTTAAAAAATTTTGAAATACAGGTGATGAATCCGCTAAATATTGTCTTAAGTCATTTCTATTAAACTAATCATACTTTTTATATTTTTAACGTTAAGTTCACATTATTTTACATCTAAAACACGTATTTACAATACATTTGGGTGAATAAAAAAAATAGAAAAAAAATTAGGGAAAAAATTTGGTAAAAAATGGTGATAATTCCGCTAAATATCGATTAAAGTTATTTGTATTGAACTAATCATACTTTTTATATTTTTATCGTTAAGTTCACATTATTTAACATCCAAAACACGTCTTTACATTACATTTGGGTGAATATAAAAGGTCGTAAAAAAATTTGGTAAAAAATGGTGATAATTCCGCTAAATATCGATTAAAGTTATTTGTATTGAACTAATCATACTTTTTATATTTTTATCGTTAAGTTCACATTATTTTACATCTAAAACACGTATTTACAATACATTTGGGTGAATACAAAAAATAGAAAAAAAATTTGGGCAAAAATTTGGTAATAAATGGTGATAATTCCGCTAAATATCTTTTAAAGTCATTTGTATTGAACTAATCATACTTTTTATATTTTTATCGTTAAGTTCACATTATTTTACATCTAAAACACGTCTTTACAGTACATTTGGGTGAAAATAAAAGGTCGTAAAAAAATTTTGAAAAACAGGTGATGAATCCGCTAAATATTGTCTTAAGTCAGTTCTATTAAACTAATCATACTTTTTATATTTTTAACGTTAAGTTCACATTATTTTACATCAAAATCACGTCTTTACAATACATTTGGGTGAATATAAAAGGTCGTAAAAAAATTTTGAAATACAGGTGATGAATCCGCTAAATATCTTTTAAAGTCATTTGTATTGAACTAATCATACTTTTTATATTTTATCGTTAAGTTCACATAATTTTACATCTAAAACACGTCTTTACATTACATTTGGGTGAATATAAAAGGTCGTAAAAAAATTTGGTAAAAAATTGTGATAATTTCGCTAAATATCGATTAAAGTTATTTGTATTGAACTAATCATACTTTTTATATTTTTATCGTTAAGTTCACATTATTTTACATCTAAATCACGTCTTTATACTACATTTGGGTGAATATAAAAGGTCGTTAAAAAATTTTGAAATACAGGTGATGAATCCGCTAAATATCGTCTTAAGTCATTTCTATTAAACTAATCATACTTTTTATATTTTTAACGTTAAGTTCACATTATTTTACATCTAAAACACGTATTTACAATACATTTGGGTGAATACAAAAAATAGAAAAAAAATTAGGGAAAAAATTTGGTAAAAAATGGTGATAATTCCGCTAAATATCGATTAAAGTTATTTGTATTGAACTAATCATACTTTTTATATTTTTTTCGTTAAGTTCACATTATTTTACATCCAAAACACGTATTTACAATACATTTGGGTGAATACAAAAAATAGAAAAAAAATTTGGGCAAAAATTTGGTAATAAATGGAGATAATTCCGCTAAATATCTTTTAAAGTCATTTGTATTGAACTAATCATACTTTTTATATTTTTATCGTTAAGTTCACATTATTTTACATCTAAATCACGTCTTTATACTACATTTGGGTGAATATAAAAGGTCGTTAAAAAATTTTGAAATACAGGTGATGAATCCGCTAAATATTGTCTTAAGTCATTTCTATTAAACTAATCATACTTTTTATATTTTTAACGTTAAGTTCACATTATTTTACATCTAAAACACGTATTTACAATACATTTGGGTGAATACAAAAAATAGAAAAAAAATTAGGGAAAAAATTTGGTAAAAAATGGTGATAATTCCGCTAAATATCGATTAAAGTTATTTGTATTGAACTAATCATACTTTTTATATTTTTATCGTTAAGTTCACATTATTTTACATCCAAAACACGTATTTACAATACATTTGGGTGAATACAAAAAATAGAAAAAAAATTTGGGCAAAAATTTGGTAATAAATGGAGATAATTCCGCTAAATATCTTTTAAAGTCATTTGTATTGAACTAATCATACTTTTTATATTTTTATCGTTAAGTTCACATTATTTTACATCTAAAACACGTCTTTACAATACATTTGGGTGAAAATAAAAGGTCGTAAAAAAATTTTGAAAAACAGGTGATGAATCCGCTAAATATTGTCTTAAGTCATTTATATTAAACTAATCATACTTTTTATATTTTTAACGTTAAGTTCACATTATTTTACATCTATAACACGTATTTACAATACATTTGGGTGAATACAAAAAATAGAAAAAAAATTTGGGAAAAAATTTGGTAATAAATGGTGATAATTCCGCTAAATATCTTTTAAAGTCATTTGTATTGAACTAATCATACTTTTTATATTTTATCGTTAAGTTCACATAATTTTACATCTAAAACACGTCTTTACAATACATTTGGGTGAATATAAAAGGTCGTAAAAAAATTTTGAAATACAGGTGATGAATCCGCTAAATATCGTCTTAAGTCATTTCTATTAAACTAATCATACTTTTTATATTTTTAACGTTAAGTTCACATTATTTTACATCTAAAACACGTATTTACAATACATTTGGGTGAATACAAAAAATAGAAAAAATATTTGGGAAAAAATTTGGTAAAAAATTGTGATAATTTCGCTAAATATCGATTAAAGTCATTTGTATTGAACTAATCATACTTTTTATATTTTTATCGTTAAGTTCACATAATTTTACATCTAAAACACGTCTTTACATTACATTTGGGTGAATATAAAAGGTCGTAAAAAAATTTGGTAAAAAATTGTGATAATTTGGCTAAATATCGATTAAAGTTATTTGTATTGAACTAATCATACTTTTTATATTTTTATCGTTAAGTTCACATTATTTTACATCTAAATCACGTCTTTATACTACATTTGGGTGAATATAAAAGGTCGTTAAAAAATTTTGAAATACAGGTGATGAATCCGCTAAATATCTTTTAAAGTCATTTGTATTGAACTAATCATACTTTTTATATTTTATCGTTAAGTTCACATAATTTTACATCTAAAACACGTCTTTACATTACATTTGGGTGAATATAAAAGGTCGTAAAAAAATTTGGTAAAAAATTGTGATAATTTCGCTAAATATCGATTAAAGTTATTTGTATTGAACTAATCATACTTTTTATATTTTTATCGTTAAGTTCACATTATTTTACATCTAAATCACGTCTTTATACTACATTTGGGTGAATATAAAAGGTCGTTAAAAAATTTTGAAATACAGGTGATGAATCCGCTAAATATCGTCTTAAGTCATTTCTATTAAACTAATCATACTTTTTATATTTTTAACATTAAGTTCACATTATTTTACATCTAAAACACGTATTTACAATACATTTGGGTGAATACAAAAAATAGAAAAAAAATTAGGGAAAAAATTTGGTAAAAAATGGTGATAATTCCGCTAAATATCGATTAAAGTTATTTGTATTGAACTAATCATACTTTTTATATTTTTATCGTTAAGTTCACATTATTTTACATCCAAAACACGTATTTACAATACATTTGGGTGAATACAAAAAATAGAAAAAAAATTTGGGCAAAAATTTGGTAATAAATGGAGATAATTCCGCTAAATATCTTTTAAAGTCATTTGTATTGAACTAATCATACTTTTTATATTTTTATCGTTAAGTTCACATTATTTTACATCTAAAACACGTCTTTACAATACATTTGGGTGAAAATAAAAGGTCGTAAAAAAATTTTGAAATACAGGTGATGAATCCGCTAAATATCGTCTTAAGTCATTTCTATTAAACTAATCATACTTTTTATATTTTTAACGTTAAGTTCACATTATTTTACATCTAAAACACGTATTTACAATACATTTGGGTGAATACAAAAAATAGAAAAAATATTTGGGAAAAAATTTGGTAAAAAATTGTGATAATTTCGCTAAATATCGATTAAAGTCATTTGTATTGAACTAATCATACTTTTTATATTTTTATCGTTAAGTTCACATAATTTTACATCTAAAACACGTCTTTACATTACATTTGGGTGAATATAAAAGGTCGTAAAAAAATTTGGTAAAAAATTGTGATAATTTGGCTAAATATCGATTAAAGTTATTTGTATTGAACTAATCATACTTTTTATATTTTTATCGTTAAGTTCACATTATTTTACATCTAAATCACGTCTTTATACTACATTTGGGTGAATATAAAAGGTCGTTAAAAAATTTTGAAATACAGGTGATGAATCCGCTAAATATCTTTTAAAGTCATTTGTATTGAACTAATCATACTTTTTATATTTTATCGTTAAGTTCACATAATTTTACATCTAAAACACGTCTTTACATTACATTTGGGTGAATATAAAAGGTCGTAAAAAAATTTGGTAAAAAATTGTGATAATTTCGCTAAATATCGATTAAAGTTATTTGTATTGAACTAATCATACTTTTTATATTTTTATCGTTAAGTTCACATTATTTTACATCTAAATCACGTCTTTATACTACATTTGGGTGAATATAAAAGGTCGTTAAAAAATTTTGAAATACAGGTGATGAATCCGCTAAATATCGTCTTAAGTCATTTCTATTAAACTAATCATACTTTTTATATTTTTAACATTAAGTTCACATTATTTTACATCTAAAACACGTATTTACAATACATTTGGGTGAATACAAAAAATAGAAAAAAAATTAGGGAAAAAATTTGGTAAAAAATGGTGATAATTCCGCTAAATATCGATTAAAGTTATTTGTATTGAACTAATCATACTTTTTATATTTTTATCGTTAAGTTCACATTATTTTACATCCAAAACACGTATTTACAATACATTTGGGTGAATACAAAAAATAGAAAAAAAATTTGGGCAAAAATTTGGTAATAAATGGAGATAATTCCGCTAAATATCTTTTAAAGTCATTTGTATTGAACTAATCATACTTTTTATATTTTTATCGTTAAGTTCACATTATTTTACATCTAAAACACGTCTTTACAATACATTTGGGTGAAAATAAAAGGTCGTAAAAAAATTTTGAAAAACAGGTGATGAATCCGCTAAATATTGTCTTAAGTCATTTATATTAAACTAATCATACTTTTTATATTTTTAACGTTAAGTTCACATTATTTTACATCTAAAACACGTATTTACAATACATTTGGGTGAATACAAAAAATAGAAAAAATATTTGGGAAAAAATTTGGTAAAAAATTGTGATAATTTCGCTAAATATCGATTAAAGTCATTTGTATTGAACTAATCATACTTTTTATATTTTTATCGTTAAGTTCACATAATTTTACATCTAAAACACGTCTTTACATTACATTTGGGTGAATATAAAAGGTCGTAAAAAAATTTGGTAAAAAATTGTGATAATTTGGCTAAATATCGATTAAAGTTATTTGTATTGAACTAATCATACTTTTTATATTTTTATCGTTAAGTTCACATTATTTTACATCTAAATCACGTCTTTATACTACATTTGGGTGAATATAAAAGGTCGTTAAAAAATTTTGAAATACAGGTGATGAATCCGCTAAATATCTTTTAAAGTCATTTGTATTGAACTAATCATACTTTTTATATTTTATCGTTAAGTTCACATAATTTTACATCTAAAACACGTCTTTACATTACATTTGGGTGAATATAAAAGGTCGTAAAAAAATTTGGTAAAAAATTGTGATAATTTCGCTAAATATCGATTAAAGTTATTTGTATTGAACTAATCATACTTTTTATATTTTTATCGTTAAGTTCACATTATTTTACATCTAAATCAAGTCTTTATACTACATTTGGGTGAATATAAAAGGTCGTTAAAAAATTTTGAAATACAGGTGATGAATCCGCTAAATATCGTCTTCAGTCATTTCTATTAAACTAATCATACTTTTTATATTTTTAACATTAAGTTCACATTATTTTACATCCAAAACACGTATTTACAATACATTTGGGTGAATACAAAAAATAGAAAAAAAATTTGGGCAAAAATTTGGTAATAAATGGAGATAATTCCGCTAAATATCTTTTAAAGTCATTTGTATTGAACTAATCATACTTTTTATATTTTTATCGTTAAGTTCACATTATTTTACATCTAAAACACGTCTTTACAATACATTTGGGTGAAAATAAAAGGTCGTAAAAAAATTTTGAAAAACAGGTGATGAATCCGCTAAATATTGTCTTAAGTCATTTATATTAAACTAATCATACTTTTTATATTTTTAACGTTAAGTTCACATTATTTTACATCTAAAACACGTATTTACAATACATTTGGGTGAATACAAAAAATAGAAAAAAAATTTGGGAAAAAATTTGGTAAAAAATTGTGATAATTTCGCTAAATATCGATTAAAGTCATTTGTATTGAACTAATCATACTTTTTATATTTTTATCGTTAAGTTCACATAATTTTACATCAAAAACACGTCTTTACACTACATTTGGGTGAATATAAAAGGTCGTTAAAAAATTTTGAAATACAGGTGATGAATCCGCTAAATATCGTCTTAAGTCATTTCTATTAAACTAATCATACTTTTTATATTTTTAACATTAAGTTCACATTATTTTACATCTATAACACGTATTTACAATACATTTGGGTGAATACAAAAAATAGAAAAAAAATTTGGGAAAAAATTTGGTAATAAATGGTGATAATTCCGCTAAATATCTTTTAAAGTCATTTGTATTGAACTAATCATACTTTTTATATTTTATCGTTAAGTTCACATAATTTTACATCTAAAACACGTCTTTACATTACATTTGAGTGAATATAAAAGGTCGTAAAAAAATTTGGTAAAAAATGGTGATAATTCCGCTAAATATCGATTAAAGTTATTTGTATTGAACTAATCATACTTTTTATATTTTTATCGTTAAGTTCACATTATTTTACATCTAAAACACGTATTTACAATACATTTGGGTGAATACAAAAAATAGAAAAAAAATTTGGGCAAAAATTTGGTAATAAATGGTGATAATTCCGCTAAATATCTTTTAAAGTCATTTGTATTGAACTAATCATACTTTTTATATTTTTATCGTTAAGTTCACATTATTTTACATCTAAAACACGTCTTTACAGTACATTTGGGTGAAAATAAAAGGTCGTAAAAAAATTTTGAAAAACAGGTGATGAATCCGCTAAATATTGTCTAAAGTCAGTTCTATTAAACTAATCATACTTTTTATATTTTTAACGTTAAGTTCACATTATTTTACATCAAAATCACGTCTTTACAATACATTTGGGTGAATATAAAAGGTCGTAAAAAAATTTTGAAATACAGGTGATGAATCCGCTAAATATCGTCTTAAGTCATTTCTATTAAACTAATCATACTTTTTATATTTTTAACGTTAAGTTCACATTATTTTACATCTAAAACACGTATTTACAATACATTTGGGTGAATACAAAAAATAGAAAAAATATTTGGGAAAAAATTTGGTAAAAAATTGTGATAATTTCGCTAAATATCGATTAAAGTCATTTGTATTGAACTAATCATACTTTTTATATTTTTATCGTTAAGTTCACATAATTTTACATCTAAAACACGTCTTTACATTACATTTGGGTGAATATAAAAGGTCGTAAAAAAATTTGGTAAAAAATTGTGATAATTTGGCTAAATATCGATTAAAGTTATTTGTATTGAACTAATCATACTTTTTATATTTTTATCGTTAAGTTCACATTATTTTACATCTAAATCACGTCTTTATACTACATTTGGGTGAATATAAAAGGTCGTTAAAAAATTTTGAAATACAGGTGATGAATCCGCTAAATATCTTTTAAAGTCATTTGTATTGAACTAATCATACTTTTTATATTTTATCGTTAAGTTCACATAATTTTACATCTAAAACACGTCTTTACATTACATTTGGGTGAATATAAAAGGTCGTAAAAAAATTTGGTAAAAAATTGTGATAATTTCGCTAAATATCGATTAAAGTTATTTGTATTGAACTAATCATACTTTTTATATTTTTATCGTTAAGTTCACATTATTTTACATCTAAATCACGTCTTTATACTACATTTGGGTGAATATAAAAGGTCGTTAAAAAATTTTGAAATACAGGTGATGAATCCGCTAAATATCGTCTTAAGTCATTTCTATTAAACTAATCATACTTTTTATATTTTTAACATTAAGTTCACATTATTTTACATCTAAAACACGTATTTACAATACATTTGGGTGAATACAAAAAATAGAAAAAAAATTAGGGAAAAAATTTGGTAAAAAATGGTGATAATTCCGCTAAATATCGATTAAAGTTATTTGTATTGAACTAATCATACTTTTTATATTTTTATCGTTAAGTTCACATTATTTTACATCCAAAACACGTATTTACAATACATTTGGGTGAATACAAAAAATAGAAAAAAAATTTGGGCAAAAATTTGGTAATAAATGGAGATAATTCCGCTAAATATCTTTTAAAGTCATTTGTATTGAACTAATCATACTTTTTATATTTTTATCGTTAAGTTCACATTATTTTACATCTAAAACACGTCTTTACAATACATTTGGGTGAAAATAAAAGGTCGTAAAAAAATTTTGAAAAACAGGTGATGAATCCGCTAAATATTGTCTTAAGTCATTTATATTAAACTAATCATACTTTTTATATTTTTAACGTTAAGTTCACATTATTTTACATCTAAAACACGTATTTACAATACATTTGGGTGAATACAAAAAATAGAAAAAAAATTTGGGAAAAAATTTGGTAAAAAATTGTGATAATTTCGCTAAATATCGATTAAAGTCATTTGTATTGAACTAATCATACTTTTTATATTTTTATCGTTAAGTTCACATAATTTTACATCTAAAACACGTCTTTACACTACATTTGGGTGAATATAAAAGGTCGTTAAAAAATTTTGAAATACAGGTGATGAATCCGCTAAATATCGTCTTAAGTCATTTCTATTAAACTAATCATACTTTTTATATTTTTAACGTTAAGTTCACATTATTTTACATCTATAACACGTATTTACAATACATTTGGGTGAATACAAAAAATAGAAAAAAAATTTGGGAAAAAATTTGGTAATAAATGGTGATAATTCCGCTAAATATCTTTTAAAGTCATTTGTATTGAACTAATCATACTTTTTATATTTTATCGTTAAGTTCACATAATTTTACATCTAAAACACGTCTTTACATTACATTTGGGTGAATATAAAAGGTCGTAAAAAAATTTGGTAAAAAATTGTGATAATTTCGCTAAATATCGATTAAAGTTATTTGTATTGAACTAATCATACTTTTTATATTTTTATCGTTAAGTTCACATTATTTTACATCTAAATCACGTCTTTATACTACATTTGGGTGAATATAAAAGGTCGTTAAAAAATTTTGAAATACAGGTGATGAATCTGCTAAATATCGTCTTAAGTCATTTCTATTAAGCTAATCATACTTTTTATATTTTTAACGTTAAGTTCACATTATTTTACATCTAAAACACGTATTTACAATACATTTGGGTGAATACAAAAAATAGAAAAAAAATTTGGGAAAAAATTTGGTAATAAATGGTGATAATTCCGCTAAATATCTTTTAAAGTCAATTGTATTGAACTAATCATACTTTTTATATTTTTATCGTTAAGTTCACATTATTTTACATCTAAAACACGTATTTACAATACATTTGGGTGAATACAAAAAATAGAAAAAAAATTTGGGACAAAATTTGGTAATAAATGGTGATAATTCCGCTAAATATCTTTTAAAGTCATTTGTATTGAACTAATCATACTTTTTATATTTTAATCGTTAAGTTCACATTATTTTACATCTAAAACACGTATTTACAATACATTTGGGTGAATACAAAAAATAGAAAAAAAATATGGGATAAAATTTGGTAATAAATGGTGATAATTTCGCTAAATATCGATTAAAGTCATTTCTATTAAACTAATCATACTTTTTATATTTTTAACGTTAAGTTCACATTATTTTACATCTAAAACACGTATTTACAATACATTTGGGCGAATACAAAAAATAGAAAAAAAATTTGGGAAAAAATTTGGTAAAAAATGGTGATAATTCCGCTAAATATCGTTTAAAGTCATTTGTATTGAACTAATCATACTTTTTATATTTTTATCGTTAAGTTCACATTATTTTACATCTAAAACACGTCTTTACAATACATTTGGGTGAATATAAAAGGTCATAAAAAATTTTGAAATACAGGTGATGAATCCGCTAAATATCGTCTTAAGTCATTTCTATTAAACTAATCACACTTTTTATATTTTTAACATTAAGTTCACATTATTTTACATCTAAAACACGTATTTACAATACATTTGGGTGTATACAAAAAATAGAAAAAAAATTTGGGAAAAAATTTGGTAAAAAATGGTGATAATTTCGCTAAATATCGATTAAAGTCATTTCTTTTAAACTAATCATACTTTTTATATTTTTAACGTTAAGTTCACATTATTTTACATCTAAAACACGTATTTACAATACATTTGGGTGAATATAAAAGGTCGTAAAAAAATTTTGAAAAACAGGTGATGAATCCGCTAAATATCGTCTGAAGTCATTTCTATTAAACAAATCATACTTTTTATATTTTTAACGTTAAGTTCACATTATTTTACATCTAAAACACGTATTTACAATACATTTGGGTGAATACAAAAAATAGAAAAAAAATTTGGGAAAAAATTTGGTAATAAATGGTGATAATTCCGCTAAATATCTTTTAAAGTCATTTGTATTGAACTAATCATACTTTTTATATTTTATCGTTAAGTTCACATAATTTTACATCTAAAACACGTCTTTACATTACATTTGAGTGAATATAAAAGGTCGTAAAAAAATTTGGTAAAAAATGGTGATAATTCCGCTAAATATCGATTAAAGTTATTTGTATTGAACTAATCATACTTTTTATATTTTTATCGTTAAGTTCACATTATTTTACATCTAAAACACGTATTTACAATACATTTGGGTGAATACAAAAAATAGAAAAAAAATTTGGGCAAAAATTTGGTAATAAATGGTGATAATTCCGCTAAATATCTTTTAAAGTCATTTGTATTGAACTAATCATACTTTTTATATTTTTATCGTTAAGTTCACATTATTTTACATCTAAAACACGTCTTTACAGTACATTTGGGTGAAAATAAAAGGTCGTAAAAAAATTTTGAAAAACAGGTGATGAATCCGCTAAATATTGTCTAAAGTCAGTTCTATTAAACTAATCATACTTTTTATATTTTTAACGTTAAGTTCACATTATTTTACATCAAAATCACGTCTTTACAATACATTTGGGTGAATATAAAAGGTCGTAAAAAAATTTTGAAATACAGGTGATGAATCCGCTAAATATCGTCTTAAGTCATTTCTATTAAACTAATCATACTTTTTATATTTTTAACGTTAAGTTCACATTATTTTACATCTAAAACACGTATTTACAATACATTTGGGTGAATACAAAAAATAGAAAAAATATTTGGGAAAAAATTTGGTAAAAAATTGTGATAATTTCGCTAAATATCGATTAAAGTCATTTGTATTGAACTAATCATACTTTTTATATTTTTATCGTTAAGTTCACATAATTTTACATCTAAAACACGTCTTTACATTACATTTGGGTGAATATAAAAGGTCGTAAAAAAATTTGGTAAAAAATTGTGATAATTTGGCTAAATATCGATTAAAGTTATTTGTATTGAACTAATCATACTTTTTATATTTTTATCGTTAAGTTCACATTATTTTACATCTAAATCACGTCTTTATACTACATTTGGGTGAATATAAAAGGTCGTTAAAAAATTTTGAAATACAGGTGATGAATCCGCTAAATATCTTTTAAAGTCATTTGTATTGAACTAATCATACTTTTTATATTTTATCGTTAAGTTCACATAATTTTACATCTAAAACACGTCTTTACATTACATTTGGGTGAATATAAAAGGTCGTAAAAAAATTTGGTAAAAAATTGTGATAATTTCGCTAAATATCGATTAAAGTTATTTGTATTGAACTAATCATACTTTTTATATTTTTATCGTTAAGTTCACATTATTTTACATCTAAATCACGTCTTTATACTACATTTGGGTGAATATAAAAGGTCGTTAAAAAATTTTGAAATACAGGTGATGAATCCGCTAAATATCGTCTTAAGTCATTTCTATTAAACTAATCATACTTTTTATATTTTTAACATTAAGTTCACATTATTTTACATCTAAAACACGTATTTACAATACATTTGGGTGAATACAAAAAATAGAAAAAAAATTAGGGAAAAAATTTGGTAAAAAATGGTGATAATTCCGCTAAATATCGATTAAAGTTATTTGTATTGAACTAATCATACTTTTTATATTTTTATCGTTAAGTTCACATTATTTTACATCCAAAACACGTATTTACAATACATTTGGGTGAATACAAAAAATAGAAAAAAAATTTGGGCAAAAATTTGGTAATAAATGGAGATAATTCCGCTAAATATCTTTTAAAGTCATTTGTATTGAACTAATCATACTTTTTATATTTTTATCGTTAAGTTCACATTATTTTACATCTAAAACACGTCTTTACAATACATTTGGGTGAAAATAAAAGGTCGTAAAAAAATTTTGAAAAACAGGTGATGAATCCGCTAAATATTGTCTTAAGTCATTTATATTAAACTAATCATACTTTTTATATTTTTAACGTTAAGTTCACATTATTTTACATCTAAAACACGTATTTACAATACATTTGGGTGAATACAAAAAATAGAAAAAAAATTTGGGAAAAAATTTGGTAAAAAATTGTGATAATTTCGCTAAATATCGATTAAAGTCATTTGTATTGAACTAATCATACTTTTTATATTTTTATCGTTAAGTTCACATAATTTTACATCTAAAACACGTCTTTACACTACATTTGGGTGAATATAAAAGGTCGTTAAAAAATTTTGAAATACAGGTGATGAATCCGCTAAATATCGTCTTAAGTCATTTCTATTAAACTAATCATACTTTTTATATTTTTAACGTTAAGTTCACATTATTTTACATCTATAACACGTATTTACAATACATTTGGGTGAATACAAAAAATAGAAAAAAAATTTGGGAAAAAATTTGGTAATAAATGGTGATAATTCCGCTAAATATCTTTTAAAGTCATTTGTATTGAACTAATCATACTTTTTATATTTTATCGTTAAGTTCACATAATTTTACATCTAAAACACGTCTTTACATTACATTTGGGTGAATATAAAAGGTCGTAAAAAAATTTGGTAAAAAATTGTGATAATTTCGCTAAATATCGATTAAAGTTATTTGTATTGAACTAATCATACTTTTTATATTTTTATCGTTAAGTTCACATTATTTTACATCTAAATCACGTCTTTATACTACATTTGGGTGAATATAAAAGGTCGTTAAAAAATTTTGAAATACAGGTGATGAATCTGCTAAATATCGTCTTAAGTCATTTCTATTAAGCTAATCATACTTTTTATATTTTTAACGTTAAGTTCACATTATTTTACATCTAAAACACGTATTTACAATACATTTGGGTGAATACAAAAAATAGAAAAAAAATTTGGGAAAAAATTTGGTAATAAATGGTGATAATTCCGCTAAATATCTTTTAAAGTCAATTGTATTGAACTAATCATACTTTTTATATTTTTATCGTTAAGTTCACATTATTTTACATCTAAAACACGTATTTACAATACATTTGGGTGAATACAAAAAATAGAAAAAAAATTTGGGACAAAATTTGGTAATAAATGGTGATAATTCCGCTAAATATCTTTTAAAGTCATTTGTATTGAACTAATCATACTTTTTATATTTTAATCGTTAAGTTCACATTATTTTACATCTAAAACACGTATTTACAATACATTTGGGTGAATACAAAAAATAGAAAAAAAATATGGGATAAAATTTGGTAATAAATGGTGATAATTTCGCTAAATATCGATTAAAGTCATTTCTATTAAACTAATCATACTTTTTATATTTTTAACGTTAAGTTCACATTATTTTACATCTAAAACACGTATTTACAATACATTTGGGCGAATACAAAAAATAGAAAAAAAATTTGGGAAAAAATTTGGTAAAAAATGGTGATAATTCCGCTAAATATCGTTTAAAGTCATTTGTATTGAACTAATCATACTTTTTATATTTTTATCGTTAAGTTCACATTATTTTACATCTAAAACACGTCTTTACAATACATTTGGGTGAATATAAAAGGTCATAAAAAATTTTGAAATACAGGTGATGAATCCGCTAAATATCGTCTTAAGTCATTTCTATTAAACTAATCACACTTTTTATATTTTTAACATTAAGTTCACATTATTTTACATCTAAAACACGTATTTACAATACATTTGGGTGTATACAAAAAATAGAAAAAAAATTTGGGAAAAAATTTGGTAAAAAATGGTGATAATTTCGCTAAATATCGATTAAAGTCATTTCTTTTAAACTAATCATACTTTTTATATTTTTAACGTTAAGTTCACATTATTTTACATCTAAAACACGTATTTACAATACATTTGGGTGAATATAAAAGGTCGTAAAAAAATTTTGAAAAACAGGTGATGAATCCGCTAAATATCGTCTGAAGTCATTTCTATTAAACAAATCATACTTTTTATATTTTTAACGTTAAGTTCACATTATTTTACATCTAAAACACGTATTTACAATACATTTGGGTGAATACAAAAAATAGAAAAAAAATTTGGGAAAAAATTTGGTAAAAAATGGTGATAATTTCGCTAAATATCGATTAAAGTCATTTGTATTGAACTAATCATACTTTTTATATTTTTATCGTTAAGTTCACATAATGTTACATCTAAAACACGTCTTTACACTACATTTGGGTGAATATAAAAGGTCGTTAAAAAATTTTGAAATACAGGTGATGAATCCGCTAAATATCGTCTTAAGTCATTTGTATTAAACAAATCATACTTTTTATATTTTTAACGTTAAGATCACATTATTTTACATCTAAAACACGTATTTACAATACATTTGGGTGAATACAAGGAATAGAAAAAAAAGTTGTGAAAAAATTTAGTAATAAATGTTGATAATTCCGCTAAATATCTTTTAAAGTCATTTGTATTGAACTAATCATACTTTTTATATTTTTATCTTTAAGTTCGCATTATTTTACATCTAAAACACGTATTTACAATACATTTGGGTGAATACAAAAAATAGAAAAAAAATTTGGGAACATCAAGTGATGAATCCGCTAAATATCGTCTTAAGTCATTTCTATTAAACTAATCATACTTTTTATATTTTTATCGTTAAGGTCACATTATTTTACATCTAAAACACGTATTTACAATACATTTGGGTGAATACAAAAAATAGAAAAAAAATTTGGGAAAAAATTTGGTAATAAATGGTGATAATTCCGCTAAATATCTTTTAAAGTCATTTGTATTGAACTAATCATACTTTTTATATTTTTATCGTTAAGTTCACATTATTTTACATCTAAATCACGTATTTACAATACATTTGAGTGAATATAAATGGTCGTAAAAAAATTTTGAAAAACAGGTGATGAATCCGCTAAATATCGTCTTAAGTCATTTCTATTAAACAAATCATACTTTTTATATTTTTAACGTTAAGTTCACATTATTTTACATCTAAAACACGTATATACAATACATTTGGGTGAATACAAAAAATAGAAAAAAAATTTGGGAACAACAAGTGATGAATCCGCTAAATATCGTCTTAAGTCATTTCTATTAAACTAATCATACTTTTTATATTTTTAACGTTAAGTCCATATTATTTTACATCCAAAACACGTATTTACAATACATTTGGGTGAATACAAAAAATAGAAAAAAAATTAGGGAAAAAATTTGGTAAAAAATGGTGATAATTCCGCTAAATATCGATTAAAGTTATTTGTATTGAACTAATCATACTTTTTATATTTTTATCGTTAAGTTCACATTATTTTACATCTAAAACACGTATTTACAATACATTTGGGTGAATACAAAAAATATAAAAAAAATTTGGGCAAAAATTTGGTAATAAATGGTGATAATTCCGCTAAATATCTTTTAAAGTCATTTGTATTGAACTAATCATACTTTTTATATTTTTATCGTTAAGTTCACATTATTTTACATCTAAAACACGTCTTTACAATACATTTGGGTGAAAATAAAAGGTCGTAAAAAAATTTTGAAAAACAGGTGATGAATCCGCTAAATATTGTCTTAAGTCATTTCTATTAAACTAATCATACTTTTTATATTTTTAACGTTAAGTTCACATTATTTTACATCAAAATCACGTCTTTACAATACATTTGGGTGAATATAAAAGTTCGTAAAAAAATTTTGAAATACACGTGATGAATCCACTAAATATCGTCTTAAGTCATTTCTATTAAACTAATCATACTTTTTATATTTTTAACGTTAAGTTCACATTATTTTACATCTAAAACACGTATTTACAATACATTTGGGTGAATACAAAAAATAGAAAAAAAATTTGGGAAAAAATTTGGTAATAAATGGTGATAATTCCGCTAAATATCTTTTAAAGTCATTTGTATTGAACTAATCATACTTTTTATATTTTTATCGTTAAGTTCACATGATTTTACATCTAAATCACGTATTTACAATACATTTGAGTGAATATAAATGGTCGTAAAAAAATTTTGAAAAACAGGTGATGAATCCGCTAAATATCGTCTTAAGTCATTTCTATTAAACAAATCATACTTTTTATATTTTTAACGTTAAGTTCACATTATTTTACATCTAAAACACGTATATACAATACATTTGGGTGAATACAAAAAATAGAAAAAAAATTTGGGAAAAAATTTGGTAAAAAATGTTGATAATTCCGCTAAATATCGTTTAAAGTCATTTGTATTGAACTAATCATACTTTTTATATTTTTATCGTTAAGTTCACATTATTTTACATCTAAAACACGTATTTACAATACATTTGGGTGAATACAAAAAATAGAAAAAAAATTTGGGAACAACAAGTGATGAATCCGCTAAATATCGTCTTAAGTCATTTCTATTAAACTAATCATACTTTTTATATTTTTAACGTTAAGTTCATATTATTTTACATCCAAAACACGTATTTACAATACATTTGGGTGAATACAAAAAATAGAAAAAAAATTAGGGAATAAATTTGGTAAAAAATGGTGATAATTCCGCTAAATATCGATTAAAGTTATTTGTATTGAACTAATCATACTTTTTATATTTTTATCGTTAAGTTCACATTATTTTACATCTAAAACACGTATTTACAATACATTTGGGTGAATACAAAAAATAGAAAAAAAATTTGGGAAAAAATTTGGTAAAAAATTGTGATAATTTCGCTAAATATCGATTAAAGTCATTTGTATTGAACTAATCATAATTTTTATATTTTTATCGTTAAGTTCACATAATTTTACATCTAAAACACGTCTTTACACTACATTTGGGTGAATATAAAAGGTCGTTAAAAAATTTTGAAATACAGGTGATGAATCCGCTAAATATCGTCTTAAGTCATTTCTATTAAACTAATCATACTTTTTATATTTTTAACGTTAAGTTCACATTATTTTACATCTAAAACACGTCTTTACAATACATTTGGGTGAATAAAAAAAATAGAAAAAAAATTTGGGAAAAAATTTGGTAATAAATGGTGATAATTCCGCTAAATATCTTTTAAAGTCATTTGTATTGAACTAATCATACTTTTTATATTTTATCGTTAAGTTCACATAATTTTACATCTAAAACACGTCTTTACATTACATTTGGGTGAATATAAAAGGTCGTAAAAAAATTTGGTAAAAAATTGTGATAATTTCGCTAAATATCGATTAAAGTTATTTGTATTGAACTAATCATACTTTTTATATTTTTATCTTTAAGTTCACATTATTTTACATCTAAATCACGTCTTTATACTACATTTGGGTGAATATAAAAGGTCGTTAAAAAATTTTGAAATACAGGTGATGAATCCGCTAAATATCGTCTTAAGTCATTTCTATTAAACAAATCATACTTTTTATATTTTTAACGTTAAGTTCACAATATTTTACATCTAAAACACGTATATACAATACATTTGGGTGAATACAAAAAATAGAAAAAACATTTGGGAAAAAATTTGGTAAAAAATGTTGATAATTCCGCTAAATATCTTTTAAAGTCATTTGTATTGAACTAATCATACTTTTTATATTTTTATCGTTAAGTTCACATTATTTTACATCTAAAACACGTATTTACAATACATTTGGGTGAATACAAAAAATAGAAAAAAAATTTAGGAAAAAATTTGGTAAAAAATGGTGATAATTTCGCTAAATATCTTTTAAAGTCATTTGTATTGAACTAATCATACTTTTTATATTTTTATCGTTAAGTTCACATTATTTTACATCTAAATCACGTATTTACAATACATTTGGGTGAATATAAAAGGTCGTAAAAAAATTTTGAAAAACAGGTGATGAATCCGCTAAATATCGTTTAAAGTCATTTCTATTAAACTGATCATACTTTTAATATTTTTATCGTTAAGTTCACATTATTTTACATCTAAATCTCGTATTTACAATACATTTGGGTGAATATAAAAGGTCATAAAAAAATTTTGAAATACAGGTGATGAATCCGCTAAATATCGTTTAAAGTCATTTATATTGAACTAATCATACTTTTTATATTTTTATCGTTAAGTTCACATTATTTTACATCTAAAACACGTATTTACAATAGATTTGGGTGAATACAAAAAATAGAAAAAAAATTTGGGAAAAAATTTGGTAAAAAATGGTGATAATTCCGCTAAATATCGATTAAAGTTATTTGTATTGAACTAATCATACTGTTTATATTTTTATCGTTAAGTTCACATTATTTTATATCTAAAACACGTATTTACAATACATTTGGGTGAATACAAAAAATAGAAAAAAAATTTGTGAAAAAATTTGGTAATAAATGGTGATAATTCCGCTAAATATCTTTTAAAGTCATTTGTATTGAACTAATCATACTTTTTATATTTTTATCGTTAAGTTCACATTATTTTACATCTAAAACACGTATTTACAATACATTTGGGTGAATACAAAAAATAGAAAAAAAATTTGGGATAAAATTTGGTAAAAAATGGTGATAATTTCGCTAAATATCGATTAAAGTCATTTGTATTGAACTAATCATACTTTTTATATTTTTATCGTTAAGTTCACATAATTTTTTTATCTAAAACACGTCTTTACACTACATTTGGGTGAATATAAAAGGTCGTTAAAAAATTTTGAAATACAGGTGATGAATCCGCTAAATATCGTCTTAAGTTATTTCTATTAAACTAATCATACTTTTTATATTTTTAACGTTAAGTTCACATTTTTTTACATCTAAAACACGTCTTTACAATACATTTGGGTGAATACAAAAAATAGAAAAAAAATTTGGGAAAAAATTTGGTAATAAATGGTGATAATTCCGCTAAATATCTTTTAAAGTCATTTGTATTGAACTAATCATACTTTTTATATTTTATCGTTAAGTTCACATAATTTTACATCTAAAACACGTCTTTACATTACATTTGGGTGAATATAAAAGGTCGTAAAAAAATTTAGTAAAAAATTGTGATAATTTCGCTAAATATCGATTAATGTTATTTGTATTGAACTAATCATACTTTTTATATTTTTATCGTTAAGTTCTCATTATTTTACATCTAAATCACGTCTTTATACTACATTTGGGTGAATATAAAAGGTCGTTAAAAAATTTTGAAATACAGGTGATGAATCCGCTAAATATCGTCTTAAGTCATTTCTATTAAACTAATCATACTTTTTATATTTTTAACGTTAAGTTCACTGTATTTTACATCTAAAACACGTATTTACAATACATTTGGGTGAATACAAAAAATAGAAAAAAAATTTGGGAAAAAATTTGGTAAAAAATGTTGATAATTTCGCTAAATATCGATTAAAGTCATTTATATTATACTAATCATACTTTTTATATTTTTATCGTTAAGTTCACATTATTTTACATCTAAAACACGTATTTACAATACATTTGGGTGAATACAAAAAATAGAAAAAAAATTTGGGCAAAAATTTGGTAATAAATGGTGATAATTCCGCTAAATATCTTTTAAAGTCATTTGTATTGAACTAATCATACTTTTTATATTTTGAACGTTAAGTTCACATTATTTTACATCTAAAACACGTATATACAATACATTTGGGTGAAAACAAAAAATAGAAAAAAAATTTGGGAAAAAATTTGGTAAAAAATGTTGATAATTCCGCTAAATATCGTTTAAAGTCATTTGTATTGAACTAATCATACTTTTTATATTTTTATCGTTAAGTTCACATTATTTTACATCTAAAACACGTATTTACAATACATTTGGGTGAATACAAAAAATAGAAAAAAAATTTGGGAACAACAAGTGATGAATCCGCTAAATATCGTCTTAAGTCATTTCTATTAAACTAATCATACTTTTTATATTTTTAACGTTAAGTTCATATTATTTTACATCCAAAACACGTATTTACAATACATTTGGGTGAATACAAAAAATAGAAAAAAAATTAGGGAATAAATTTGGTAAAAAATGGTGATAATTCCGCTAAATATCGATTAAAGTTATTTGTATTGAACTAATCATACTTTTTATATTTTTATCGTTAAGTTCACATTATTTTACATCTAAAACACGTATTTACAATACATTTGGGTGAATACAAAAAATAGAAAAAAAATTTGGGAAAAAATTTGGTAAAAAATTGTGATAATTTCGCTAAATATCGATTAAAGTCATTTGTATTGAACTAATCATACTTTTTATATTTTTATCGTTAAGTTCACATAATTTTACATCTAAAACACGTCTTTACACTACATTTGGGTGAATATAAAAGGTCGTTAAAAAATTTTGAAATACAGGTGATGAATCCGCTAAATATCGTCTTAAGTCATTTCTATTAAACTAATCATACTTTTTATATTTTTAACGTTAAGTTCACATTATTTTACATCTAAAACACGTCTTTACAATACATTTGGGTGAATAAAAAAAATAGAAAAAAAATTTGTGAAAAAATTTGGTAATAAATGGTGATAATTCCGCTAAATATCTTTTAAAGTCATTTGTATTGAACTAATCATACTTTTTATATTTTATCGTTAAGTTCACATAATTTTACATCTAAAACACGTCTATACATTACATTTGGGTGAATATAATAGGTCGTAAAAAAATTTGGTAAAAAATTGTGATAATTTCGCTAAATATCGATTAAAGTTATTTGTATTGAACTAATCATACTTTTTATATTTTTATCTTTAAGTTCACATTATTTTACATCTAAATCACGTCTTTATACTACATTTGGGTGAATATAAAAGGTCGTTAAAAAATTTTGAAATACAGGTGATGAATCCGCTAAATATCGTCTTAAGTCATTTCTATTAAACAAATCATACTTTTTATATTTTTAACGTTAAGTTCACAATATTTTACATCTAAAACACGTATATACAATACATTTGGGTGAATACAAAAAATAGAAAAAAAATTTGGGAAAAAATTTGGTAAAAAATGTTGATAATTCCGCTAAATATCTTTTAAAGTCATTTGTATTGAACTAATCATACTTTTTATATTTTTATCGTTAAGTTCACATTATTTTACATCTAAAACACGTATTTACAATACATTTGGGTGAATACAAAAAATAGAAAAAAAATTTGGGAACAACAAGTGATGAATCCGCTAAATATCGTCTTAAGTCATTTCTATTAAACTAATCATACTTTTTATATTTTTAACGTTAAGTTCATATTATTTTACATCCAAAACACGTCTTTACATTACATTTGGGTGAATATAAAAGGTCGTAAAAAAATTTGGTAAAAAATTGTGATAATTTCGCTAAATATCGATTAAAGTTATTTGTATTGAACTAATCATACTTTTTATATTTTTATCGTTAAGTTCACATTATTTTACATCTAAATCACGTCTTTATACTACATTTGGGTGAATATAAAAGGTCGTTAAAAAATTTTGAAATACAGGTGATGAATCCGCTAAATATCGTCTTAAGTCATTTCTATTAAACTAATCACACTTTTTATATTTTTAACGTTAAGTTCACATTATTTTACATCTAAAACACGTATTTACAATACATTTGGGTGAATACAAAAAATAGAAAAAAAATTTGGGAAAAAATTTGGTAATAAATGGTGATAATTCCGCTAAATATCTTTTAAAGTCATTTGTATTGAACTAATCATACTTTTTATATTTTTATCGTTAAGTTCGCATTATTTTACATCTAAAACACGTATTTACAATACATTTGGGTGAATACAAAAAATAGAAAAAAAATTGGGGAAAAAATTTGGTAAAAAATGGTGATAATTCCGCTAAATATCGATTAAAGTTATTTGTATTAAACTAATCATACTTTTTATATTTTGAACGTTAAGTTCACATTATTTTACATCTAAAACACGTATTTACAATACATTTGGGTGAATACAAAAAATAGAAAAAAAATTTAGGAAAAAATTTGGTAAAAAATGGTGATAATTTCGCTAAATATCTTTTAAAGTCATTTGTATTGAACTAATCATACTTTTTATATTTTTATCGTTAAGTTCACATTATTTTACATCTAAAACACGTATTTACAATACATTTGGGTGAATACAAAAAATAGAAAAAAAATTTGGGAACAACAAGTGATGAATCCGCTAAATATCGTCTTAAGTCATTTCTATTAAACTAATCATACTTTTTATATTTTTAACGTTAAGTTCATATTATTTTACATCCAAAACACGTATTTACAATACATTTGGGTGAATACAAAAAATAGAAAAAAAATTAGGGAATAAATTTGGTAAAAAATGGTGATAATTCCGCTAAATATCGATTAAAGTTATTTGTATTGAACTAATCATACTTTTTATATTTTTATCGTTAAGTTCACATTATTTTACATCTAAAACACGTATTTACAATACATTTGGGTGAATACAAAAAATAGAAAAAAAATTTGGGAAAAAATTTGGTAAAAAATTGTGATAATTTCGCTAAATATCGATTAAAGTCATTTGTATTGAACTAATCATACTTTTTATATTTTTATCGTTAAGTTCACATAATTTTACATCTAAAACACGTCTTTACACTACATTTGGGTGAATATAAAAGGTCGTTAAAAAATTTTGAAATACAGGTGATGAATCCGCTAAATATCGTCTTAAGTCATTTCTATTAAACTAATCATACTTTTTATATTTTTAACGTTAAGTTCACATTATTTTACATCTAAAACACGTCTTTACAATACATTTGGGTGAATAAAAAAAATAGAAAAAAAATTTGGGAAAAAATTTGGTAATAAATGGTGATAATTCCGCTAAATATCTTTTAAAGTCATTTGTATTGAACTAATCATACTTTTTATATTTTATCGTTAAGTTCACATAATTTTACATCTAAAACACGTCTTTACATTACATTTGGGTGAATATAAAAGGTCGTAAAAAAATTTGGTAAAAAATTGTGATAATTTCGCTAAATATCGATTAAAGTTATTTGTATTGAACTAATCATACTTTTTATATTTTTATCTTTAAGTTCACATTATTTTACATCTAAATCACGTCTTTATACTACATTTGGGTGAATATAAAAGGTCGTTAAAAAATTTTGAAATACAGGTGATGAATCCGCTAAATATCGTCTTAAGTCATTTCTATTAAACAAATCATACTTTTTATATTTTTAACGTTAAGTTCACAATATTTTACATCTAAAACACGTATATACAATACATTTGGGTGAATACAAAAAATAGAAAAAAAATTTGGGAAAAAATTTGGTAAAAAATGTTGATAATTCCGCTAAATATCTTTTAAAGTCATTTGTATTGAACTAATCATACTTTTTATATTTTTATCGTTAAGTTCACATTATTTTACATCTAAAACACGTATTTACAATACATTTGGGTGAATACAAAAAATAGAAAAAAAATTTGGGAACAACAAGTGATGAATCCGCTAAATATCGTCTTAAGTCATTTCTATTAAACTAATCATACTTTTTATATTTTTAACGTTAAGTTCATATTATTTTACATCCAAAACACGTCTTTACATTACATTTGGGTGAATATAAAAGGTCGTAAAAAAATTTGGTAAAAAATTGTGATAATTTCGCTAAATATCGATTAAAGTTATTTGTATTGAACTAATCATACTTTTTATATTTTTATCGTTAAGTTCACATTATTTTACATCTAAATCACGTCTTTATACTACATTTGGAAGAATATAAAAGGTCGTTAAAAAATTTTGAAATACAGGTGATGAATCCGCTAAATATCGTCTTAAGTCATTTCTATTAAACTAATCATACTTTTTATATTTTTAACGTTAAGTTCACATTATTTTACATCTAAAACACGTATTTACAATACATTTGGGTGAATACAAAAAATAGAAAAAAAATTTGGGAAAAAATTTGGTAATAAATGGTGATAATTCCGCTAAATATCTTTTAAAGTCATTTGTATTGAACTAATCATACTTTTTATATTTTTATCGTTAAGTTCGCATTATTTTACATCTAAAACACGTATTTACAATACATTTGGGTGAATACAAAAAATAGAAAAAAAATTGGGGAAAAAATTTGGTAAAAAATGGTAATAATTCCGCTAAATATCGATTAAAGTTATTTGTATTAAACTAATCATACTTTTTATATTTTGAACGTTAAGTTCACATTATTTTACATCTAAAACACGTATTTACAATACATTTGGGTGAATACAAAAAATAGAAAAAAAATTTAGGAAAAAATTTGGTAAAAAATGGTGATAATTTCGCTAAATATCTTTTAAAGTCATTTGTATTGAACTAATCATACTTTTTATATTTTTATCGTTAAGTTCACATTATTTTACATCTAAATCACGTATTTACAATACATTTGGGTGAATATAAAAGGTCGTAAAAAAATTTTGAAAAACAGGTGATGAATCCGCTAAATATCGTTTAAAGTCATTTCTATTAAACTGATCATACTTTTAATATTTTTATCGTTAAGTTCACATTATTTTACATCTAAATCACGTATTTACAATACATTTGGGTGAATATAAAAGGTCATAAAAAAATTTTGAAATACAGGTGATGAATCCGCTAAATATCGTTTAAAGTCATTTATATTGAACTAATCATACTTTTTATATTTTTATCGTTAAGTTCACATTATTTTACATATAAAACACGTATTTACAATAGATTTGGGTGAATACAAAAAATAGAAAAAAAATTTGGGAAAAAATTTGGTAAAAAATGGTGATAATTCCGCTAAATATCGATTAAAGTTATTTGTATTGAACTAATCATACTGTTTATATTTTTATCGTTAAGTTCACATTATTTTATATCTAAAACACGTATTTACAATACATTTGGGTGAATACAAAAAATAGAAAAAAAATTTGTGAAAAAATTTGGTAATAAATGGTGATAATTCCGCTAAATATCTTTTAAAGTCATTTGTATTGAACTAATCATACTTTTTATATTTTTATCGTTAAGTTCACATTATTTTACATCTAAAACACGTATTTACAATACATTTGGGTGAATACAAAAAATAGAAAAAAAATTTGGGATAAAATTTGGTAAAAAATGGTGATAATTTCGCTAAATATCGATTAAAGTCATTTGTATTGAACTAATCATACTTTTTATATTTTTATCGTTAAGTTCACATAATTTTTTTATCTAAAACACGTCTTTACACTACATTTGGGTGAATATAAAAGGTCGTTAAAAAATTTTGAAATACAGGTGATGAATCCGCTAAATATCGTCTTAAGTTATTTCTATTAAACTAATCATACTTTTTATATTTTTAACGTTAAGTTCACATTATTTTACATCTAAAACACGTCTTTACAATACATTTGGGTGAATACAAAAAATAGAAAAAAAATTTGGGAAAAAATTTGGTAATAAATGGTGATAATTCCGCTAAATATCTTTTAAAGTCATTTGTATTGAACTAATCATACTTTTTATATTTTATCGTTAAGTTCACATAATTTTACATCTAAAACACGTCTTTACATTACATTTGGGTGAATATAAAAGGTCGTAAAAAAATTTAGTAAAAAATTGTGATAATTTCGCTAAATATCGATTAATGTTATTTGTATTGAACTAATCATACTTTTTATATTTTTATCGTTAAGTTCTCATTATTTTACATCTAAATCACGTCTTTATACTACATTTGGGTGAATATAAAAGGTCGTTAAAAAATTTTGAAATACAGGTGATGAATCCGCTAAATATCGTCTTAAGTCATTTCTATTAAACTAATCATACTTTTTATATTTTTAACGTTAAGTTCACATTATTTTACATCTAAAACACGTATTTACAATACATTTGGGTGAATACAAAAAATAGAAAAAAAATTTGGGAAAAAATTTGGTAAAAAATGTTGATAATTTTGCTAAATATCGATTAAAGTCATTTATATTAAACTAATCATACTTTTTATATTTTTATCGTTAAGTTCACATTATTTTACATCTAAAACACGTATTTACAATACATTTGGGTGAATACAAAAAATAGAAAAAAAATTTGGGCAAAAATTTGGTAATAAATGGTGATAATTCCGCTAAATATCTTTTAAAGTCATTTGTATTGAACTAATCATACTTTTTATATTTTGAACGTTAAGTTCACATTATTTTACATCTAAAACATGTATTTACAATACATTTGGGTGAATACAAAAAATAGAAAAAAAATTTAGGAAAAAATTTGGTAAAAAATGGTGATAATTTCGCTAAATATCTTTTAAAGTCATTTGTATTGAACTAATCATACTTTTTATATTTTTATCGTTAAGTTCACATTATTTTACATCTAAATCACGTATTTACAATACATTTGGGTGAATATAAAAGGTCGTAAAAAAATTTTGAAAAACAGGTGATGAATCCGCTAAATATCGTTTAAAGTCATTTCTATTAAACTGATCATACTTTTAATATTTTTATCGTTAAGTTCACATTATTTTACATCTAAATCACGTATTTACAATACATTTGGGTGAATATAAAAGGTTATAAAAAAATTTTGAAATACAGGTGATGAATCCGCTAAATATCGTTTAAAGTCATTTATATTGAACTAATCATACTTTTTATATTTTTATCGTTAAGTTCACATTATTTTACATATAAAACACGTATTTACAATAGATTTGGGTGAATACAAAAAATAGAAAAAAAATTTGGGAAAAAATTTGGTAAAAAATGGTGATAATTCCGCTAAATATCGATTAAAGTTATTTGTATTGAACTAATCATACTGTTTATATTTTTATCGTTAAGTTCACATTATTTTATATCTAAAACACGTATTTACAATACATTTGGGTGAATACAAAAAATAGAAAAAAAATTTGTGAAAAAATTTGGTAATAAATGGTGATAATTCCGCTAAATATCTTTTAAAGTCATTTGTATTGAACTAATCATACTTTTTATATTTTTATCGCTAAGTTCACATTATTTTACATCTAAAACACGTATTTACAATACATTTGGGTGAATACAAAAAATAGAAAAAAAATTTGGGATAAAATTTGGTAAAAAATGGTGATAATTTCGCTAAATATCGATTAAAGTCATTTGTATTGAACTAATCATACTTTTTATATTTTTATCGTTAAGTTCACATAATTTTTTTATCTAAAACACGTCTTTACACTACATTTGGGTGAATATAAAAGGTCGTTAAAAAATTTTGAAATACAGGTGATGAATCCGCTAAATATCGTCTTAAGTTATTTCTATTAAACTAATCATACTTTTTATATTTTTAACGTTAAGTTCACATTATTTTACATCTAAAACACGTCTTTACAATACATTTGGGTGAATACAAAAAATAGAAAAAAAATTTGGGAAAAAATTTGGTAATAAATGGTGATAATTCCGCTAAATATCTTTTAAAGTCATTTGTATTGAACTAATCATACTTTTTATATTTTATCGTTAAGTTCACATAATTTTACATCTAAAACACGTCTTTACATTACATTTGGGTGAATATAAAAGGTCGTAAAAAAATTTAGTAAAAAATTGTGATAATTTCGCTAAATATCGATTAATGTTATTTGTATTGAACTAATCATACTTTTTATATTTTTATCGTTAAGTTCTCATTATTTTACATCTAAATCACGTCTTTATACTACATTTGGGTGAATATAAAAGGTCGTTAAAAAATTTTGAAATACAGGTGATGAATCCGCTAAATATCGTCTTAAGTCATTTCTATTAAACTAATCATACTTTTTATATTTTTAACGTTAAGTTCACATTATTTTACATCTAAAACACGTATTTACAATACATTTGGGTGAATACAAAAAATAGAAAAAAAATTTGGGAAAAAATTTGGTAAAAAATGTTGATAATTTTGCTAAATATCGATTAAAGTCATTTATATTAAACTAATCATACTTTTTATATTTTTATCGTTAAGTTCACATTATTTTACATCTAAAACACGTATTTACAATACATTTGGGTGAATACAAAAAATAGAAAAAAAATTTGGGCAAAAATTTGGTAATAAATGGTGATAATTCCGCTAAATATCTTTTAAAGTCATTTGTATTGAACTAATCATACTTTTTATATTTTGAACGTTAAGTTCACATTATTTTACATCTAAAACATGTATTTACAATACATTTGGGTGAATACAAAAAATAGAAAAAAAATTTAGGAAAAAATTTGGTAAAAAATGGTGATAATTTCGCTAAATATCTTTTAAAGTCATTTGTATTGAACTAATCATACTTTTTATATTTTTATCGTTAAGTTCACATTATTTTACATCTAAATCACGTATTTACAATACATTTGGGTGAATATAAAAGGTCGTAAAAAAATTTTGAAAAACAGGTGATGAATCCGCTAAATATCGTTTAAAGTCATTTATATTGAACTAATCATACTTTTTATATTTTTAACGTTAAGTTCACATTATTTTACATCTAAAACACGTCTTTACAATACATTTGGGTGAATACAAAAAATAGAAAAAAAATTTGGGAAAAAATTTGGTAATAAATGGTGATAATTCCGCTAAATATCTTTTAAAGTCATTTGTATTGAACTAATCATACTTTTTATATTTTATCGTTAAGTTCACATAATTTTACATCTAAAACACGTCTTTACATTACATTTGGGTGAATATAAAAGGTCGTAAAAAAATTTAGTAAAAAATTGTGATAATTTCGCTAAATATCGATTAATGTTATTTGTATTGAACTAATCATACTTTTTATATTTTTATCGTTAAGTTCTCATTATTTTACATCTAAATCACGTCTTTATACTACATTTGGGTGAATATAAAAGGTCGTTAAAAAATTTTGAAATACAGGTGATGAATCCGCTAAATATCGTCTTAAGTCATTTCTATTAAACTAATCATACTTTTTATATTTTTAACGTTAAGTTCACATTATTTTACATCTAAAACACGTATTTACAATACATTTGGGTGAATACAAAAAATAGAAAAAAAATTTGGGAAAAAATTTGGTAAAAAATGTTGATAATTTCGCTAAATATCGATTAAAGTCATTTATATTAAACTAATCATACTTTTTATATTTTTAACGTTATGATCACATTATTTTACATCTAAAACACGTATTAACAATACATTTGGGTGAATACAAAAAATAGAAAAAAAATTTGGGAAAAAATTTGGTAAAAAATGGTGATAATTTCGCTAAATATCGATTAAAGTCATTTGTATTGAACTAATCTTCCTTTTTATATTTTTATCGTTAAGTTCACATTATTTTACATCTAAAACAGGTCTTTACAATACATTTGGGTGAATATAAAAGGTCGTAAAAAAATTTTGAAAAACCGGTGATGAATCCGCTAAATATCGTCTTAAGTCATTTCTATTAAACTAATCATACCTTTTATATTTTTAACGTTAAGTTCACATTATTTTACATCTAAAACACGTCTTTACAATACATTTGGGTGAATACAAAAAATAGAAAAAAAATTTGGGAAAAAATTTGGTAATAAATGGTGATAATTCCGCTAAATATCTTTTAAAGTCATTTGTATTGAACTAATCATACTTTTTATATTTTTATCGTTAAGTTCACATTATTTTACATCTAAAACACGTATTTACAATACATTTGGGTGAATACAAAAAATAGAAAAAAAATTTGGGAAAAAATTTGGTAAAAAATGTTGATAATTTCGCTAAATATCGATTAAAGTCATTTATATTAAACTAATCATACTTTTTATATTTTTAACGTTAAATTCACATTATTTTACATCTAAAACACGTATTTACAATACATTTGGGTGAATACAAAAAATAGAAAAAAAATTTGGGTAAAAATTTGGTAAAAAATGGTGATAATTTCGCTAAATATCGATTAAAGTCATTTCTATTAAACTAATCATACTTTTTATATTTTTAACGTTAAGTTCACATTATTTTACATCTAAAACACGTATTTACAATACATTTGGGTGAATACAAAAAATAGAAAAAAAATTTGGGAAAAAATTTGGTAAAAAATGGTGATAATTTCGCTAAATATCGATTAAAGTCATTTGTATTGAACTAATCATACTTTTTATATTTTTATCGTTAAGTTCACATAATTTTACATCTAAAACACGTCTTTACACTACATTTGGGTGAATACATAAGGTCGTTAAAAAATTTTGAAAAACCGGTGATGAATCCGCTAAATATCGTCTTAAGTCATTTGTATTGAACTAATCATACTTTTTATATTTTATCGTTATGTTCACATAATTTTACATCTAAAACACGTCTTTACATTACATTTGGGTGAATATAAAAGGTCGTTAAAAATTTTGAAATACAGGTGATGAATCTGCTAAATATCGTCTTAATTCATTTCTATTAAACTAATCATACTTTTTATATTTTTAACGTTAAGTTCACATTATTTTACATCTAAAACACGTATTTACAATAGATTTGGGTGAATACAAAAAATAGAAAAAAAATTTGGGAAAAAATTTGGTATAAAATGGTGATAATTCTGCTAAATATCGATTAAAGTTATTTGTATTGAACTAATCATACTTTTTATATTTTTATCGTTAAGTTCACATTATTTTACATCTAAAACACGTATTTACATTACATTTGGGTGAATACAAAAAATAGAAAAAAAATTTGGGAAAAAATTTGGTAAAAAATGGTGATAATTCCGCTAAATATCGATTAAAGTTATTTGTATTGAACTAATCATACTTTTTATATTTTTATCGTTAAGTTCACATTATTTTACATCTAAAACACGTAATTACAATACATTTGGGTGAATACAAAAAATAGAAAAAAAATTTGGGAAAAAATTTGGTAAAAAATGGTGATAATTCCTCTAAATATCTTTTAAAGTCATTTGTATTGAATTAATCATACTTTTTATATTTTTATCAATAAGTTCACATTATTTTACATCTAAATCACGTATTTACAATACATTTGGGTGAATATAAAAGGTCGTTAAAAAATTTTGAAAAACAGGTGATGAATCCGCTAAATATCGTCTTAAGTCATTTCTATTAAACTAATCATACTTTTTATATTTTTAACGTTAAGTTCACATTATTTTACATCTAAAACACGTATCTACAATACATTTGGGTGAATACAAAAAATAGAAAAAAAATTTGGGAAAAAATTTGGCAATAAATGGTGATAATTCCGCTAAATATCTTTTAAAGTCATTTGTATTGAACTAATCATACTTTTTATATTTTTATCGTTAAGTTCACATTATTTTACATCTAAAACACGTATTTACAATACATTTGGGTGAATACAAAAAATAGAAAAAAAATTTGGGAAAAACAAGTGATGAATCCGCTAAATATCGTCTTAAGTCATTTCTATTAAACTAATCATCCTTTTTATATTTTTAACGTTAATTTCACATTATTTTACATCTAAAACACGTATTTACAATACATTTGGGTGAATACAAAAAATAGAAAAAAAATTTGGGATAAAATTTGGTAATAAATGGTGATAATTCCGCTAAATATCTTTTATAGTCATTTGTATTGAACTAATCATACTTTTTATATTTTAATCGTTAAGTTCACATTATTTTACATCTAAAACACTTATTTACAATACATTTGGGTGAATACAAAAAATAGAAAAAAAATTTTGGATAAAATTTGGTAATAAATGGTGATAATTTCGCTAAATATCGATTAAAGTCATTTCTATTAAACTAATCATACTTTTTATATTTTTAACGTTAAGTTCACATTATTTTACATCTAAAACACGTCTTTACAATACATTTGGGTGAATATAAAAGGTCATAAAAAAATTTTGAAATACAGGTGATGAATCCACTAAATATCGTCTTAAGTCATTTGTATTGAACTAATCTTCCTTTTTATATTTTTATCGTTAAGTTCACATTATTTTACATCTAAAACACGTCTTTACAATACATTTGGGTGAATATAAAAGGTCGTAAAAAAATTTTGAAATACAGGTGATGAATCCGCTAAATATCGTCTTAAGCCATTTCTATTAAACTAATCATACTTTTTATATTTTTAACGTTAAGTTCACATTATTTTACATCTAAAACACGTATTTACAATACATTTGGGTGAATACAAAAAATAGAAAAAAAATTGGGGAAAAAATTTCGTAAAAAATGATGATAATTCCGCTAAATATCGATTAAAGTTATTTGTATTGAACTAATCATACTTTTTATATTTTTTTCGTTAAGTTCACATTATTTTACATCTAAAACACGTATTTACAATACATTTGGGTGAATACAAAAAATAGAAAAAAAATTTGGGATAAAATTTGGTAATAAATGGTGATAATTCCGCTAAATATCTTTTAAAGTCATTTGTATTGAACTAATCATACTTTTTATATTTTAATCGTTAAGTTACACGTATTTACAATACATTTGGGTGAATACAAAAAATAGAAAAAAAATATGGGATAAAATTTGGTAATAAATGGTGATAATTTCGCTAAATATCGATTAAAGTCATTTCTATTAAACTAATCATACTTTTTATATTTTTAACGTTAAGTTCACATTATTTTACATCTAAAACACGTATTTACAATACATTTGGGCGAATACAAAAAATAGAAAAAAAATTTGGGAAAAAATTTGGTAAAAAATGGTGATAATTCCGCTAAATATCGTTTAAAGTCATTTGTATTGAACTAATCATACTTTTTATATTTTTATCGTTATGTTCACATTATTTTACATCTAAAACACGTCTTTACAATACATTTGGGTGAATATAAAAGGTCATAAAAAATTTTGAAATACAGGTGATGAATCCGCTAAATATCGTCTTAAGTCATTTCTATTAAACTAATCACACTTTTTATATTTTTAACATTAAGTTCACATTATTTTACATCTAAAACACGTATTTACAATACATTTGGGTGTATACAAAAAATAGAAAAAAAATTTGGGAAAAAATTTCGTAAAAAATGATGATAATTCCGCTAAATATCGATTAAAGTTATTTGTATTGAACTAATCATACTTTTTATATTTTTTTCGTTAAGTTCACATTATTTTACATCTAAAACACGTATTTACAATACATTTGGGTGAATACAAAAAATAGAAAAAAAATTTGGGATAAAATTTGGTAATAAATGGTGATAATTCCGCTAAATATCTTTTAAAGTCATTTGTATTGAACTAATCATACTTTTTATATTTTAATCGTTAAGTTACACGTATTTACAATACATTTGGGTGAATACAAAAAATAGAAAAAAAATATGGGATAAAATTTGGTAATAAATGGTGATAATTTCGCTAAATATCGATTAAAGTCATTTCTATTAAACTAATCATACTTTTTATATTTTTAACGTTAAGTTCACATTATTTTACATCTAAAACACGTATTTACAATACATTTGGGTGAATACAAAAAATAGAAAAAAAATTTGGGATAAAATTTGGTAATAAATGGTGATAATTCCGCTAAATATCTTTTATAGTCATTTGTATTGAACTAATCATACTTTTTATATTTTAATCGTTAAGTTCACATTATTTTACATCTAAAACACTTATTTACAATACATTTGGGTGAATACAAAAAATAGAAAAAAAATTTTGGATAAAATTTGGTAATAAATGGTGATAATTTCGCTAAATATCGATTAAAGTCATTTCTATTAAACTAATCATACTTTTTATATTTTTAACGTTAAGTTCACATTATTTTACATCTAAAACACGTCTTTACAATACATTTGGGTGAATATAAAAGGTCATAAAAAAATTTTGAAATACAGGTGATGAATCCACTAAATATCGTCTTAATTCATTTGTATTGAACTAATCTTCCTTTTTATATTTTTATCGTTAAGTTCACATTATTTTACATCTAAAACACGTCTTTACAATACATTTGGGTGAATATAAAAGGTCGTAAAAAAATTTTGAAATACAGGTGATGAATCCGCTAAATATCGTCTTAAGCCATTTCTATTAAACTAATCATACTTTTTATATTTTTAACGTTAAGTTCACATTATTTTACATCTAAAACACGTATTTACAATACATTTGGGTGAATACAAAAAATAGAAAAAAAATTGGGGAAAAAATTTCGTAAAAAATGATGATAATTCCGCTAAATATCGATTAAAGTTATTTGTATTGAACTAATCATACTTTTTATATTTTTTTCGTTAAGTTCACATTATTTTACATCTAAAACACGTATTTACAATACATTTGGGTGAATACAAAAAATAGAAAAAAAATTTGGGATAAAATTTGGTAATAAATGGTGATAATTCCGCTAAATATCTTTTAAAGTCATTTGTATTGAACTAATCATACTTTTTATATTTTAATCGTTAAGTTACACGTATTTACAATACATTTGGGTGAATACAAAAAATAGAAAAAAAATATGGGATAAAATTTGGTAATAAATGGTGATAATTTCGCTAAATATCGATTAAAGTCATTTCTATTAAACTAATCATACTTTTTATATTTTTAACGTTAAGTTCACATTATTTTACATCTAAAACACGTATTTACAATACATTTGGGCGAATACAAAAAATAGAAAAAAAATTTGGGAAAAAATTTGGTAAAAAATGGTGATAATTCCGCTAAATATCGTTTAAAGTCATTTGTATTGAACTAATCATACTTTTTATATTTTTATCGTTATGTTCACATTATTTTACATCTAAAACACGTCTTTACAATACATTTGGGTGAATATAAAAGGTCATAAAAAATTTTGAAATACAGGTGATGAATCCGCTAAATATCGTCTTAAGTCATTTCTATTAAACTAATCACACTTTTTATATTTTTAACATTAAGTTCACATTATTTTACATCTAAAACACGTATTTACAATACATTTGGGTGTATACAAAAAATAGAAAAAAAATTTGGGAAAAAATTTGGTAAAAAATGGTGATAATTTCGCTAAATATCGATTAAAGTCATTTCTTTTAAACTAATCATACTTTTTATATTTTTAACGTTAAGTTCACATTATTTTACATCTAAAACACGTATTTACAATACATTTGGGTGAATACAAAAAATAGAAAAAAAATTTGGGAAAAAATTTGGTAAAAAATGTAGATAATTTCGCTAAATATCGATTAAAGTCATTTGTATTGAACTAATCTTCCTTTTTATATTTTTATCGTTAAGTTCACATAATTTTACATCTAAAACACGTCTTTACAATACATTTGGGTGAATATAAAATGTCATAAAAAAATTTTGAAATACAGGTGATGAATCCGGTAAATATCGTCTTAAGTCATTTCTATTAAACTAATCACACTTTTTATATTTTTAACGTTAAGTTCACATTATTTTACATCTAAAACACGTCTTTAAAATACATTTGGGTGAATACAAAAAATAGAAAAAAAATTTGGGAAAAAATTTGGTAAAAAATGGTGATAATTTCGCTAAATATCGATTAAAGTCATTTCTATTAAACTAATCATACTTTCTATATTTTTAACGTTAAGTTCACATTATTTTACATCTAAAACACGTATTTACAATACATTTGGATGAATACAAAAAATAGAAAAAAAATTTGGGAAAAAATTTGGTAAAAAATGGTGATAATTCCGCTAAATATCGTTTAAAGTCATTTTTATTGAACTAATCATACTTTTTATATTTTTATCGTTAAGTTCACAATATTTTACATCTAAAACACGTCTTTACAATACATTTGGGTGAATATAAAAGGTCATAAAAAATTTTGAAATACAGGTGATGAATCCGCTAAATATCGTCTTAAGTCATTTCTATTAAACTAATCACACTTTTTATATTTTTAACATTAAGTTAACATTATTTTAAATCTAAAACACGTATTTACAATACATTTGGGTGAATACAAAAAATAGAAAAAAAATTTGGGAAAAAATTTGGTAAAAAATGGTGATAATTTCGCTAAATATCGATTAAAGTCATTTCTATTAAACTAATCATACTTTTTATATTTTTAACGTTAAGTTCACATTATTTTACATCTAAAACACGTATTTACAATACATTTGGGCGAATACAAAAAATAGAAAAAAAATTTGGGAAAAAATTTGGTAAAAAATGGTGATAATTCCGCTAAATATCGTTTAAAGTCATTTGTATTGAACTAATCATACTTTTTATATTTTTATCGTTAAGTTCACATTATTTTACATCTAAAAAACGTCTTTACAATACATTTGGGTGAATATAAAAGGTCATAAAAAATTTTGAAATGCAGGTGATGAATCCGCTAAATATCGTCTTAAGTCATTTCTATTAAACTAATCACACTTTTTATATTTTTAACATTAAGTTCACATTATTTTACATCTAAAACACGTATTTACAATACATTTGGGTGAATACAAAAAATAGAAAAAAAATTGGGGAAAAAATTTCGTAAAAAATGGTGATAATTCCGCTAAATATCGATTAAAGTCATTTGTATTGAACTAATCATACTTTTTATATTTTAATCGTTAAGTTCACATTATTTTACATCTAAAACACGTATTTACAATACATTTGGGTGAATACAAAAAATAGAAAAAAAATATGGGATAAAATTTGGTAATAAATGGTGATAATTTCACTAAATATCGATTAAAGTCATTTCTATTAAACTAATCATACTTTTTATATTTTTAACGTTAAGTTCACATTATTTTACATCTAAAACACGTATTTACAATACATTTGGGCGAATACAAAAAATAGAAAAAAAATTTGGGAAAAAATTTCGTAAAAAATGGTGATAATTCCGCTAAATATCGATTAAAGTCATTTGTATTGAACTAATCATACTTTTTATATTTTAATCGTTAAGTTCACATTATTTTACATCTAAAACACGTATTTACAATACATTTGGGTGAATACAAAAAATAGAAAAAAAATATGGGATAAAATTTGGTAATAAATGGTGATAATTTCACTAAATATCGTTTAAAGTCATTTGTATTGAACTAATCATACTTTTTATATTTTTATCGTTAAGTTCACATTATTTTACATCTAAAACACGTCTTTACAATACATTTGGGTGAATATAAAAGGTCATAAAAAATTTTGAAATTCAGGTGATGAATCCGCTAAATATCGTCTTAAGTCATTTCTATTAAACTAATCACACTTTTTATATTTTTAACATTAAGTTCACATTATTTTACATCTAAAACACGTATTTACAATACATTTGGGTGAATACAAAAAATATTAAAAAAATTTGGGAAAAAATTTGGTAAAAAATGGTGATAATTCCGCTAAATATCGTTTAAAGTCATTTGTATTGAACTAATCATACTTTTTATATTTTTATCGTTAAGTTCACATTATTTTACATCTAAAACACGTCTTTACAATACATTTGGGTGAATATAAAAGGTCATAAAAAATTTTGAAATACAGGTGATGAATCCGCTAAATATCGTCTTAAGTCATTTCTATTAAACTAATCACACTTTTTATATTTTTAACATTAAGTTCACATTTTTTTACATCTAAAACACGTATTTACAATACATTTGGGTGAATACAAAAAATAGAAAAAAAATTTGGGAAAAAATTTGGTAAAAAATGGTGATAATTTCGCTAAATATCGATTAAAGTCATTTCTATTAAACTAATCATACTTTTTATATTTTTAACGTTAAGTTCACATTATTTTACATCTAAAACACGTATTTACAATACATTTGGGTGAATACAAAAAATAGAAAAAAAATTTGGGAAAAAATTTGGTAAAAAATGGTGATAATTTCGCTAAATATCGATTAAAGTCATTTGTATTGAACTAATCTTCCTTTTTATATTTTTATCGTTAAGTTTACATAATTTTACATCTAAAACACGTCTTTACAATACATTTGGGTGAATATAAAATGTCATAAAAAAATTTTGAAATACAGGTGATGAATCCGGTAAATATCGTCTTAAGTCATTTCTATTAAACTAATCACACTTTTTATATTTTTAACGTTAAGTTCACATTATTTTACATCTAAAACACGTCTTTACAATACATTTGGGTGAATACAAAAAATAGAAAAAAAATTTGGGAAAAAATTTGGTAAAAAATGGTGATAATTTCGCTAAATATCGATTAAAGTCATTTCTATTAAACTAATCATACTTTTTATATTTTTAACGTTAAGTTCACATTATTTTACATCTAAAACACGTATTTACAATACATTTGGATGAATACAAAAAATAGAAAAAAAATTTGGGAAAAATTTTGGTAAAAAATGGTGATAATTTTGCTAAATATCGATTAAAATCATTTGTATTGAACTAATCTTCCTTTTTATATTTTTATCGTTAAGTTCACATTATTTTACATCTAAAACACGTCTTTACAATACATTTGGGTGAATATAAAAGGTCGTTATAAAATTTTGAAAAACAAGTGATGAATCCGCTAAATATCGTCTTAAGTCATTTCTATTAAACTAATCATACTATTTATATTTTTAACGTTAAGTTCACATTATTTTACATCTAAAACACGTATTTACAATACATTTGGGTGAATACAAAAAATAGAAAAAAAATTTGGTAAAAAATGGTGATAATTCCGCTAAATATCGATTAAAGTTATTTGTATTGAACTAATCATACTTTTTATATTTTTATCGTTAAGTTCACATTATTTTACATCTAAAACACGTCTTTACAATACATTTGGGTGAATACAAAAAATAGAAAAAAAATTTGGGAAAAAATTTGGTAAAAAATGGTGATAATTTCGCTAAATATCGATTAAAGTCATTTCTATTAAACTAATCATAGTTTTTATATTTTTAACGTTAAGTTCACATTATTTTACATCTAAAACACGTATTTACAATACATTTGGATGAATACAAAAAATAGAAAAAAAATTTGGGAAAAAATTTGGTAAAAAATGGTGATAATTTTGCTAAATATCGATTAAAATCATTTGTATTGAACTAATCTTCCTTTTTATATTTTTATCGTTAAGTTCACATTATTTTACATCTAAAACACGTCTTTACAATACATTTGGGTGAATATAAAAGGTCGTTATAAAATTTTGAAAAACAAGTGATGAATCCGCTAAATATCGTCTTAAGTCATTTCTATTAAACTAATCATACTATTTATATTTTTAACGTTAAGTTCACATTATTTTACATCTAAAACACGTATTTACAATACATTTGGGTGAATACAAAAAATAGAAAAAAAATTTGGGAAAAAATTTGGTAAAAAATGGTGATAATTTCGCTAAATATCGATTAAAGTCATTTCTATTAAACTAATCATACTTTTTATATTTTTAACGTTAAGTTCACATTATTTTACATCTAAAACACGTATTTACAATACATTTGGGCGAATACAAAAAATAGAAAAAAAATTTGGGAAAAAATTTGGTAAAAAATGGTGATAATTCCGCTAAATATCGTTTAAAGTCATTTGTATTGAACTAATCATACTTTTTATATTTTTATCGTTAAGTTCACATTATTTTACATCTAAAAAACGTCTTTACAATACATTTGGGTGAATATAAAAGGTCATAAAAAATTTTGAAATGCAGGTGATGAATCCGCTAAATATCGTCTTAAGTCATTTCTATTAAACTAATCACACTTTTTATATTTTTAACATTAAGTTCACATTTTTTTACATCTAAAACACGTATTTACAATACATTTGGGTGAATACAAAAAATAGAAAAAAAATTTGGGAAAAAATTTGGTAAAAAATGGTGATAATTTCGCTAAATATCGATTAAAGTCATTTCTATTAAACTAATCATACTTTTTATATTTTTAACGTTAAGTTCACATTATTTTACATCTAAAACACGTATTTACAATACATTTGGGTGAATACAAAAAATAGAAAAAAAATTTGGGAAAAAATTTGGTAAAAAATGGTGATAATTTCGCTAAATATCGATTAAAGTCATTTGTATTGAACTAATCTTCCTTTTTATATTTTTATCGTTAAGTTTACATAATTTTACATCTAAAACACGTCTTTACAATACATTTGGGTGAATATAAAATGTCATAAAAAAATTTTGAAATACAGGTGATGAATCCGGTAAATACCGTCTTAAGTCATTTCTATTAAACTAATCACACTTTTTATATTTTTAACGTTAAGTTCACATTATTTTACATCTAAAACACGTCTTTACAATACATTTGGGTGAATACAAAAAATAGAAAAAAAATTTGGGAAAAAATTTGGTAAAAAATGGTGATAATTTCGCTAAATATCGATTAAAGTCATTTCTATTAAACTAATCATACTTTTTATATTTTTAACGTTAAGTTCACATTATTTTACATCTAAAACACGTATTTACAATACATTTGGATGAATACAAAAAATAGAAAAAAAATTTGGGAAAAATTTTGGTAAAAAATGGTGATAATTTTGCTAAATATCGATTAAAATCATTTGTATTGAACTAATCTTCCTTTTTATATTTTTATCGTTAAGTTCACATTATTTTACATCTAAAACACGTCTTTACAATACATTTGGGTGAATATAAAAGGTCGTTATAAAATTTTGAAAAACAAGTGATGAATCCGCTAAATATCGTCTTAAGTCATTTCTATTAAACTAATCATACTATTTATATTTTTAACGTTAAGTTCACATTATTTTACATCTAAAACACGTATTTACAATACATTTGGGTGAATACAAAAAATAGAAAAAAAATTTGGTAAAAAATGGTGATAATTCCGCAAAATATCGATTAAAGTTATTTGTATTGAACTAATCATACTTTTTATATTTTTATCGTTAAGTTCACATTATTTTACATCTAAAACACGTCTTTACAATACATTTGGGTGAATACAAAAAATAGAAAAAAAATTTGGGAAAAAATTTGGTAAAAAATGGTGATAATTTCGTTAAATATCGATTAAAGTCATTTCTATTAAACTAATCATAGTTTTTATATTTTTAACGTTAAGTTCACATTATTTTACATCTAAAACACGTATTTACAATACATTTGGATGAATACAAAAAATAGAAAAAAAATTTGGGAAAAAATTTGGTAAAAAATGGTGATAATTTTGCTAAATATCGATTAAAATCATTTGTATTGAACTAATCTTCCTTTTTATATTTTTATCGTTAAGTTCACATTATTTTACATCTAAAACACGTCTTTACAATACATTTGGGTGAATATAAAAGGTCGTTATAAAATTTTGAAAAACAAGTGATGAATCCGCTAAATATCGTCTTAAGTCATTTCTATTAAACTAATCATACTATTTATATTTTTAACGTTAAGTTCACATTATTTTACATCTAAAACACGTATTTACAATACATTTGGGTGAATACAAAAAATAGAAAAAAAATTTGGGAAAAAATTTGGTAAAAAATGGTGATAATTCCGCTAAATATCGATTAAAGTTATTTGTATTGAACTAATCATACTTTTTATATTTTTATCGTTAAGTTCACATTATTTTACATCTAAAACACGTCTTTACAATACATTTGGGTGAATATAAAAGGTCATAAAAAAATTTTGAAATACAGTTGATGAATCCGCTAAATATCGTCTTAAGTCATTTCTATTAAACTAATCACACTTTTTATATTTTTAACATTAAGTTAACATTATTTTACATCTAAAACACGTATTTACAATACATTTGGGTGAATACAAAAAATAGAAAAAAAATTTGGGAAAAAATTTGGTAAAAAATGGTGATAATTTCGCTAAATATCGATTAAAGTCATTTCTATTAAACTAATCATACTTTTTATATTTTTAACGTTAAGTTCACATTATTTTACATCTAAAACACGTATTTACAATACATTTGGGTGAATACAAAAAATAGAAAAAAAATTTGGGAAAAAATTTGGGAAAAAATTTGGTAAAAAATGGTGATAATTTCGCTAAATATCGATTAAAGTCATTTGTATTGAACTAATCTTCCTTTTTATATTTTTATCGTTAAGTTCACATTATTTTACATCTAAATCGCGTATTTACAATACATTTGGGTGAATATAAAAGGTCGTAAAAAATTTTGAAATACAGGTGATGAATCCGCTAAATATCGTCTTAAGTCATTTCTATTAAACTAATCACACTTTTTATATTTTTATCGTTAAGTTCACATTATTTTACATCTAAAACACGTATTTACAATACATTTGGGTGAATACAAAAAATAGAAAAAAAATTGGGGAAAAAATTTGCTAAAAAATGGTGATAATTCCGCTAAATATCGATTAAAGTTATTTCTATTAAACTAATCATAGTTTTTATATTTTTAACGTTAAGTTCACATTATTTTACATCTAAAACACGTATTTACAATACATTTGGATGAATACAAAAAATAGAAAAAAAATTTGGGAAAAAATTTGGTAAAAAATGGTGATAATTTTGCTAAATATCGATTAAAATCATTTGTATTGAACTAATCTTCCTTTTTATATTTTTATCGTTAAGTTCACATTATTTTACATCTAAAACACGTCTTTACAATACATTTGGGTGAATATAAAAGGTCGTTATAAAATTTTGAAAAACAAGTGATGAATCCGCTAAATATCGTCTTAAGTCATTTCTATTAAACTAATCATACTATTTATATTTTTAACGTTAAGTTCACATTATTTTACATCTAAAACACGTATTTACAATACATTTGGGTGAATACAAAAAATAGAAAAAAAATTTGGGAAAAAATTTGGTAAAAAATGGTGATAATTCCGCTAAATATCGATTAAAGTTATTTGTATTGAACTAATCATACTTTTTATATTTTTATCGTTAAGTTCACATTATTTTACATCTAAAACACGTCTTTACAATACATTTGGGTGAATATAAAAGGTCATAAAAAAATTTTGAAATACAGTTGATGAATCCGCTAAATATCGTCTTAAGTCATTTCTATTAAACTAATCACACTTTTTATATTTTTAACATTAAGTTAACATTATTTTACATCTAAAACACGTATTTACAATACATTTGGGTGAATACAAAAAATAGAAAAAAAATTTGGGAAAAAATTTGGTTAAAAATGGTGATAATTTCGCTAAATATCGATTAAAGTCATTTCTATTAAACTAATCATACTTTTTATATTTTTAACGTTAAGTTCACATTATTTTACATCTAAAACACGTATTTACAATACATTTGGGTGAATACAAAAAATAGAAAAAAAATTTGGGAAATAATTTGGGAAAAAATTTGGTAAAAAATGGTGATAATTTCGCTAAATATCGATTAAAGTCATTTGTATTGAACTAATCACACTTTTTATATTTTTATCGTTAAGTTCACATTATTTTACATCTAAATCACGTATTTACAATACATTTGGGTGAATACAAAAAATAGAAAAAAAATTGGGGAAAAAATTTGCTAAAAAATGGTGATAATTCCGCTAAATATCGATTAAAGTTATTTGTATTGAACTAATCATACTTTTTATATTTTTATCGTTAAGTTCACATTATTTTACATCTAAATCACGTCTTTACAATACATTTGGGTGAATATAAAAGGTCGTAAAAAAATTTTGAAAAACAGGTGATGAATCCGCTAAATATCGTTTAAAGTCATTTCTATTGAACTAATCATACTTTTTATATTTTTATCGTTAAGTTCACATTATTTTACATCTAAATCACGTCTTTACAATACATTTGGGTGAATATAAAAGGTCATAAAAAATTTTGAAATACAGGTGATGAATCCGCTAAATATCGTCTTAAGTCATTTCTATTAAACTAATCACACTTTTTATATTTTTAACATTAAGATCACATTATTTTACATCTAAAACACGTATTTACAATACATTTGGGTGAATACAAAAAATAGAAAAAAAATTTGGGAAAAAATTTGGTAAAAAATGGTGATAATTTCGCTAAATATCGATTAAAGTCATTTCTATTAAACTAATCATACTTTTTATATTTTTAACGTTAAGTTCACATTATTTTACATCTAAAACACGTATTTACAATACATTTGGGTGAATACAAAAAATAGAAAAAAAATTTGGGAAAAAATTTGGTAAAAAATGGTGATAATTTCGCTAAATATCGATTAAAGTCATTTGTATTGAACTAATCTTCCTTTTTATATTTTTATCGTTAAGTTCACATAATTTTACATCCAAAACACGTCTTTACAATACATTTGGGTGAATATAAAAAATAGAAAAAAAATTTGTGAAAAAATTTGGTAAAAAATGGTGATAATTTCGCTAAATATCGATTAAAGTCATTTCTATTAAACTAATCATACTTTTTATATTTTTAACGTTAAGTTCACATTATTTTACATCTAAAACACGTATTTACAATACATTTGGGTGAATACAAAAAATAGAAAAAAAATTTGGGAAAAAATTTGGGAAAAAATTTGGTAAAAAATGGTGATAATTTCGCTAAATATCGATTAAAGTCATTTGTATTGAACTAATCACACTTTTTATATTTTTATCGTTAAGTTCACATTATTTTACATCTAAATCACGTATTTACAATACATTTGGGTGAATACAAAAAATAGAAAAAAAATTGGGGAAAAAATTTGCTAAAAAATGGTGATAATTCCGCTAAATATCGATTAAAGTTATTTGTATTGAACTAATCATACTTTTTATATTTTTATCGTTAAGTTCACATTATTTTACATCTAAATCACGTCTTTACAATACATTTGGGTGAATATAAAAGGTCGTTATAAAATTTTGAAAAACAAGTGATGAATCCGCTAAATATCGTCTTAAGTCATTTCTATTAAACTAATCATACTATTTATATTTTTAACGTTAAGTTCACATTATTTTACATCTAAAACACGTATTTACAATACATTTGGGTGAATACAAAAAATAGAAAAAAAATTTGGGAAAAAATTTGGTAAAAAATGGTGATAATTTCGCTAAATATCGATTAAAGTCATTTCTATTAAACTAATCATACTTTTTATATTTTTAACGTTAAGTTCACATTATTTTACATCTAAAACACGTATTTACAATACATTTGGGCGAATACAAAAAATAGAAAAAAAATTTGGGAAAAAATTTGGTAAAAAATGGTGATAATTCCGCTAAATATCGTTTAAAGTCATTTGTATTGAACTAATCATACTTTTTATATTTTTATCGTTAAGTTCACATTATTTTACATCTAAAAAACGTCTTTACAATACATTTGGGTGAATATAAAAGGTCATAAAAAATTTTGAAATGCAGGTGATGAATCCGCTAAATATCGTCTTAAGTCATTTCTATTAAACTAATCACACTTTTTATATTTTTAACATTAAGTTCACATTTTTTTACATCTAAAACACGTATTTACAATACATTTGGGTGAATACAAAAAATAGAAAAAAAATTTGGGAAAAAATTTGGTAAAAAATGGTGATAATTTCGCTAAATATCGATTAAAGTCATTTCTATTAAACTAATCATACTTTTTATATTTTTAACGTTAAGTTCACATTATTTTACATCTAAAACACGTATTTACAATACATTTGGGTGAATACAAAAAATAGAAAAAAAATTTGGGAAAAAATTTGGTAAAAAATGGTGATAATTTCGCTAAATATCGATTAAAGTCATTTGTATTGAACTAATCTTCCTTTTTATATTTTTATCGTTAAGTTTACATAATTTTACATCTAAAACACGTCTTTACAATACATTTGGGTGAATATAAAATGTCATAAAAAAATTTTGAAATACAGGTGATGAATCCGGTAAATACCGTCTTAAGTCATTTCTATTAAACTAATCACACTTTTTATATTTTTAACGTTAAGTTCACATTATTTTACATCTAAAACACGTCTTTACAATACATTTGGGTGAATACAAAAAATAGAAAAAAAATTTGGGAAAAAATTTGGTAAAAAATGGTGATAATTTCGCTAAATATCGATTAAAGTCATTTCTATTAAACTAATCATACTTTTTATATTTTTAACGTTAAGTTCACATTATTTTACATCTAAAACACGTATTTACAATACATTTGGATGAATACAAAAAATAGAAAAAAAATTTGGGAAAAATTTTGGTAAAAAATGGTGATAATTTTGCTAAATATCGATTAAAATCATTTGTATTGAACTAATCTTCCTTTTTATATTTTTATCGTTAAGTTCACATTATTTTACATCTAAAACACGTCTTTACAATACATTTGGGTGAATATAAAAGGTCGTTATAAAATTTTGAAAAACAAGTGATGAATCCGCTAAATATCGTCTTAAGTCATTTCTATTAAACTAATCATACTATTTATATTTTTAACGTTAAGTTCACATTATTTTACATCTAAAACACGTATTTACAATACATTTGGGTGAATACAAAAAATAGAAAAAAAATTTGGTAAAAAATGGTGATAATTCCGCAAAATATCGATTAAAGTTATTTGTATTGAACTAATCATACTTTTTATATTTTTATCGTTAAGTTCACATTATTTTACATCTAAAACACGTCTTTACAATACATTTGGGTGAATACAAAAAATAGAAAAAAAATTTGGGAAAAAATTTGGTAAAAAATGGTGATAATTTCGTTAAATATCGATTAAAGTCATTTCTATTAAACTAATCATAGTTTTTATATTTTTAACGTTAAGTTCACATTATTTTACATCTAAAACACGTATTTACAATACATTTGGATGAATACAAAAAATAGAAAAAAAATTTGGGAAAAAATTTGGTAAAAAATGGTGATAATTTTGCTAAATATCGATTAAAATCATTTGTATTGAACTAATCTTCCTTTTTATATTTTTATCGTTAAGTTCACATTATTTTACATCTAAAACACGTCTTTACAATACATTTGGGTGAATATAAAAGGTCGTTATAAAATTTTGAAAAACAAGTGATGAATCCGCTAAATATCGTCTTAAGTCATTTCTATTAAACTAATCATACTATTTATATTTTTAACGTTAAGTTCACATTATTTTACATCTAAAACACGTATTTACAATACATTTGGGTGAATACAAAAAATAGAAAAAAAATTTGGGAAAAAATTTGGTAAAAAATGGTGATAATTCCGCTAAATATCGATTAAAGTTATTTGTATTGAACTAATCATACTTTTTATATTTTTATCGTTAAGTTCACATTATTTTACATCTAAAACACGTCTTTACAATACATTTGGGTGAATATAAAAGGTCATAAAAAAATTTTGAAATACAGTTGATGAATCCGCTAAATATCGTCTTAAGTCATTTCTATTAAACTAATCACACTTTTTATATTTTTAACATTAAGTTAACATTATTTTACATCTAAAACACGTATTTACAATACATTTGGGTGAATACAAAAAATAGAAAAAAAATTTGGGAAAAAATTTGGTAAAAAATGGTGATAATTTCGCTAAATATCGATTAAAGTCATTTCTATTAAACTAATCATACTTTTTATATTTTTAACGTTAAGTTCACATTATTTTACATCTAAAACACGTATTTACAATACATTTGGGTGAATACAAAAAATAGAAAAAAAATTTGGGAAAAAATTTGGGAAAAAATTTGGTAAAAAATGGTGATAATTTCGCTAAATATCGATTAAAGTCATTTGTATTGAACTAATCTTCCTTTTTATATTTTTATCGTTAAGTTCACATTATTTTACATCTAAATCGCGTATTTACAATACATTTGGGTGAATATAAAAGGTCGTAAAAAATTTTGAAATACAGGTGATGAATCCGCTAAATATCGTCTTAAGTCATTTCTATTAAACTAATCACACTTTTTATATTTTTATCGTTAAGTTCACATTATTTTACATCTAAAACACGTATTTACAATACATTTGGGTGAATACAAAAAATAGAAAAAAAATTGGGGAAAAAATTTGCTAAAAAATGGTGATAATTCCGCTAAATATCGATTAAAGTTATTTCTATTAAACTAATCATAGTTTTTATATTTTTAACGTTAAGTTCACATTATTTTACATCTAAAACACGTATTTACAATACATTTGGATGAATACAAAAAATAGAAAAAAAATTTGGGAAAAAATTTGGTAAAAAATGGTGATAATTTTGCTAAATATCGATTAAAATCATTTGTATTGAACTAATCTTCCTTTTTATATTTTTATCGTTAAGTTCACATTATTTTACATCTAAAACACGTCTTTACAATACATTTGGGTGAATATAAAAGGTCGTTATAAAATTTTGAAAAACAAGTGATGAATCCGCTAAATATCGTCTTAAGTCATTTCTATTAAACTAATCATACTATTTATATTTTTAACGTTAAGTTCACATTATTTTACATCTAAAACACGTATTTACAATACATTTGGGTGAATACAAAAAATAGAAAAAAAATTTGGGAAAAAATTTGGTAAAAAATGGTGATAATTCCGCTAAATATCGATTAAAGTTATTTGTATTGAACTAATCATACTTTTTATATTTTTATCGTTAAGTTCACATTATTTTACATCTAAAACACGTCTTTACAATACATTTGGGTGAATATAAAAGGTCATAAAAAAATTTTGAAATACAGTTGATGAATCCGCTAAATATCGTCTTAAGTCATTTCTATTAAACTAATCACACTTTTTATATTTTTAACATTAAGTTAACATTATTTTACATCTAAAACACGTATTTACAATACATTTGGGTGAATACAAAAAATAGAAAAAAAATTTGGGAAAAAATTTGGTTAAAAATGGTGATAATTTCGCTAAATATCGATTAAAGTCATTTCTATTAAACTAATCATACTTTTTATATTTTTAACGTTAAGTTCACATTATTTTACATCTAAAACACGTATTTACAATACATTTGGGTGAATACAAAAAATAGAAAAAAAATTTGGGAAATAATTTGGGAAAAAATTTGGTAAAAAATGGTGATAATTTCGCTAAATATCGATTAAAGTCATTTGTATTGAACTAATCACACTTTTTATATTTTTATCGTTAAGTTCACATTATTTTACATCTAAATCACGTATTTACAATACATTTGGGTGAATACAAAAAATAGAAAAAAAATTGGGGAAAAAATTTGCTAAAAAATGGTGATAATTCCGCTAAATATCGATTAAAGTTATTTGTATTGAACTAATCATACTTTTTATATTTTTATCGTTAAGTTCACATTATTTTACATCTAAATCACGTCTTTACAATACATTTGGGTGAATATAAAAGGTCGTAAAAAAATTTTGAAAAACAGGTGATGAATCCGCTAAATATCGTTTAAAGTCATTTCTATTGAACTAATCATACTTTTTATATTTTTATCGTTAAGTTCACATTATTTTACATCTAAATCACGTCTTTACAATACATTTGGGTGAATATAAAAGGTCATAAAAAATTTTGAAATACAGGTGATGAATCCGCTAAATATCGTCTTAAGTCATTTCTATTAAACTAATCACACTTTTTATATTTTTAACATTAAGATCACATTATTTTACATCTAAAACACGTATTTACAATACATTTGGGTGAATACAAAAAATAGAAAAAAAATTTGGGAAAAAATTTGGTAAAAAATGGTGATAATTTCGCTAAATATCGATTAAAGTCATTTCTATTAAACTAATCATACTTTTTATATTTTTAACGTTAAGTTCACATTATTTTACATCTAAAACACGTATTTACAATACATTTGGGTGAATACAAAAAATAGAAAAAAAATTTGGGAAAAAATTTGGTAAAAAATGGTGATAATTTCGCTAAATATCGATTAAAGTCATTTGTATTGAACTAATCTTCCTTTTTATATTTTTATCGTTAAGTTCACATAATTTTACATCCAAAACACGTCTTTACAATACATTTGGGTGAATATAAAAAATAGAAAAAAAATTTGTGAAAAAATTTGGTAAAAAATGGTGATAATTTCGCTAAATATCGATTAAAGTCATTTCTATTAAACTAATCATACTTTTTATATTTTTAACGTTAAGTTCACATTATTTTACATCTAAAACACGTATTTACAATACATTTGGGTGAATACAAAAAATAGAAAAAAAATTTGGGAAAAAATTTGGGAAAAAATTTGGTAAAAAATGGTGATAATTTCGCTAAATATCGATTAAAGTCATTTGTATTGAACTAATCACACTTTTTATATTTTTATCGTTAAGTTCACATTATTTTACATCTAAATCACGTATTTACAATACATTTGGGTGAATACAAAAAATAGAAAAAAAATTGGGGAAAAAATTTGCTAAAAAATGGTGATAATTCCGCTAAATATCGATTAAAGTTATTTGTATTGAACTAATCATACTTTTTATATTTTTATCGTTAAGTTCACATTATTTTACATCTAAATCACGTCTTTACAATACATTTGGGTGAATATAAAAGGTCGTAAAAAAATTTTGAAAAACAGGTGATGAATCCGCTAAATATCGTTTAAAGTCATTTCTATTGAACTAATCATACTTTTTATATTTTTATCGTTAAGTTCACATTATTTTACATCTAAATCACGTCTTTACAATACATTTGGGTGAATATAAAAGGTCATAAAAAATTTTGAAATACAGGTGATGAATCCGCTAAATATCGTCTTAAGTCATTTCTATTAAACTAATCACACTTTTTATATTTTTAACATTAAGATCACATTATTTTACATCTAAAACACGTATTTACAATACATTTGGGTGAATACAAAAAATAGAAAAAAAATTTGGGAAAAAATTTGGTAAAAAATGGTGATAATTTCGCTAAATATCGATTAAAGTCATTTCTATTAAACTAATCATACTTTTTATATTTTTAACGTTAAGTTCACATTATTTTACATCTAAAACACGTATTTACAATACATTTGGGTGAATACAAAAAATAGAAAAAAAATTTGGGAAAAAATTTGGTAAAAAATGGTGATAATTTCGCTAAATATCGATTAAAGTCATTTGTATTGAACTAATCTTCCTTTTTATATTTTTATCGTTAAGTTCACATAATTTTACATCCAAAACACGTCTTTACAATACATTTGGGTGAATATAAAAGGTCATAAAAAAATTTTGAAATACAGGTGATGAATCCGCTAAATATCGTCTTAAGTCATTTCTATTAAACTAATCACACTTTTTATATTTTTAACGTTAAGTTCACATTATTTTACATCTAAAACACGTATTTACAATACATTTGGGTGAATACAAAAAATAGAAAAAAAATTTGTGAAAAAATTTGGTAAAAAATGGTGATAATTTCGCTAAATATCGATTAAAGTCATTTCTATTAAACTAATCATACTTTTAATATTTTTAACGTTAAGTTCACATTATTTTACATCTAAAACACGTATTTACAATACATTTGGGTGAATACAAAAAATAGAAAAAAAATTTGGGAAAAAATTTGGTAAAAAATGGTGATAATTTCGCTAAATATCGATTAAAGTCATTTCTATTAAACTAATCATACTTTTTATATTTTTAACGTTAAGTTCACATTATTTTACATCTAAAACACGTATTTACAATACATTTGGATGAATACAAAAAATAGAAAAAAAATTTGGGAAAAAATTTGGTAAAAAATGGTGATAATTTTGCTAAATATCGATTAAAGTCATTTGTATTGAACTAATCTTCCTTTTTATATTTTTATCGTTAAGTTCACATTATTTTACATCTAAAACAAGTCTTTACAATACATTTGGGTGAATATAAAAGGTCGTTATAAAATTTTGAAAAACAAGTGATGAATCCGCTAAATATCGTCTTAAGTCATTTATATTAAACTAATCATACTATTTATATTTTTAACGTTAAGTTCACATTATTTTACATCTAAAACACATATTTACAATACATTTGGGTGAATACAAAAAATAGAAAAAAAATTTGGGAAAAAATTTGGTAAAAAATGGTGATAATTCCGCTAAATATCGATTAAAGTTATTTGTATTGAACTAATCATACTTTTTATATTATTATCGTTAAGTTCACATTATTTTACATCTAAAACACGTCTTTACAATACATTTGGGTGAATATAAAAGGTCATAAAAAAATTTTGAAATACAGGTGATGAATCCGCTAAATATCGTCTTAAGTCATTTCTATTAAACTAATCACACTTTTTATATTTTTAACGTTAAGTTCACATTATTTTACATCTAAAACACGTATTTACAATACATTTGGGCGAATACAAAAAATAGAAAAAAAATTTGGGAAAAAATTTGGTAAAAAATGGTGATAATTCCGCTAAATATCGTTTAAAGTCATTTGTATTGAACTAATCATACTTTTTATATTTTTATCGTTATGTTCACATTATTTTACATCTAAAACACATCTTTACAATACATTTGGGTGAATATAAAAGGTCATAAAAAATTTTGAAATACAGGTGATGAATCCGCTAAATATCGTCTTAAGTCATTTCTATTAAACTAATCACACTTTTTATATTTTTAACATTAAGTTCACATTATTTTACATCTAAAACACGTATTTACAATATATTTGGGTGAATACAAAAAATAGAAAAAAAATTTGGGAAAAAATTTGGTAAAAAATGGTGATAATTTCGCTAAATATCGATTAAAGTCATTTCTATTAAACTAATCATACTTTTTATATTTTTAACGTTAATTTCACATTATTTTACATCTAAAACACGTATTTACAATACATTTGGGTGAATACAAAAAATAGAAAAAAAATTTGGGAAAAAATTTGGTAAAAAATGGTGATAATTCCGCTAAATATCGTTTAAAGTCATTTGTATTGAACTAATCATACTTTTTATATTTTTATCGTTAAGTTCACATTATTATACATCTAAAACACGTATTTACAATACATTTGGGTGAATACAAAAAATAGAAAAAAAATTTGGGAAAAAATTTGCTAAAAAATGGTGATAATTCCGCTAAATATCGATTAAAGTTATTTGTATTGAACTAATCATACTTTTTATATTTTTATCGTTAAGTTCACATTATTTTACATCTAAAACACGTCTTTACATTACATTTGGGTGAATATAAAAGGTCGTAAACAAATTTTGAAAAACAGGTGATGAATCCGCTAAATATCGTTTAAAGTCATTTCTATTAAACTAATCATACTTTTTATATTTTTAACGTTAAGTTCACATTATTTTACATCAAAATCACGTCTTTACAATACATTTGGGTGAATATAAAAGGTCGTAAAAAAATTTTGAAATACAGGTGATGAATCCGCTAAATATCGTCTTAAGTCATTTCTATTAAACTAATCATACTTTTTATATTTTTAACGTTAAGTTCACAATATTTTACATCTAAAACACGTATTTACAATACATTTGGTGAATTAAAAAAATAGAAAAAAAATTTGGGAAAAAATTTGGTAAAAAATGGTGATAATTCCGCTAAATATCGATTAAAGTTATTTGTATTGAACTAATCATACTTTTTATATTATTATCGTTAAGTTCACATTATTTTACATCTAAAACACGTCTTTACAATACATTTGGGTGAATATAAAAGGTCATAAAAAAATTTTGATATACAGGTGATGAATCCGCTAAATATCGTCTTAAGTCATTTCTATTAAACTAATCACACTTTTTATATTTTTAACGTTAAGTTCACATTATTTTACATCTAAAACACGTATTTACAATACATTTGGGCGAATACAAAAAATAGAAAAAAAATTTGGGAAAAAATTTGGTAAAAAATGGTGATAATTCCGCTAAATATCGTTTAAAGTCATTTGTATTGAACTAATCATACTTTTTATATTTTTATCGTTATGTTCACATTATTTTACATCTAAAACACATCTTTACAATACATTTGGGTGAATATAAAAGGTCATAAAAAATTTTGAAATACAGGTGATGAATCCGCTAAATATCGTCTTAAGTCATTTCTATTAAACTAATCACACTTTTTATATTTTTAACATTAAGTTCACATTATTTTACATCTAAAACACGTATTTACAATATATTTGGGTGAATACAAAAAATAGAAAAAAAATTTGGGAAAAAATTTGGTAAAAAATGGTGATAATTTCGCTAAATATCGATTAAAGTCATTTCTATTAAACTAATCATACTTTTTATATTTTTAACGTTAAGTTCACATTATTTTACATCTAAAACACGTATTTACAATACATTTGGGTGAATACAAAAAATAGAAAAAAAATTTGGGAAAAAATTTGGTAAAAAATGGTGATAATTCCGCTAAATATCGTTTAAAGTCATTTGTATTGAACTAATCATACTTTTTATATTTTTATCGTTAAGTTCACATTATTATACATCTAAAACACGTATTTACAATACATTTGGGTGAATACAAAAAATAGAAAAAAAATTTGGGAAAAAATTTGCTAAAAAATGGTGATAATTCCGCTAAATATCGATTAAAGTTATTTGTATTGAACTAATCATACTTTTTATATTTTTATCGTTAAGTTCACATTATTTTACATCTAAAACACGTCTTTACATTACATTTGGGTGAATATAAAAGGTCGTAAACAAATTTTGAAAAACAGGTGATGAATCCGCTAAATATCGTTTAAAGTCATTTCTATTAAACTAATCATACTTTTTATATTTTTAACGTTAAGTTCACATTATTTTACATCAAAATCACGTCTTTACAATACATTTGGGTGAATATAAAAGGTCGTAAAAAAATTTTGAAATACAGGTGATGAATCCGCTAAATATCGTCTTAAGTCATTTCTATTAAACTAATCATACTTTTTATATTTTTAACGTTAAGTTCACAATATTTTACATCTAAAACACGTATTTACAATACATTTGGTGAATTAAAAAAATAGAAAAAAAATTTGGGAAAAAATTTGGTAAAAAATGGTGATAATTCCGCTAAATATCGATTAAAGTTATTTGTATTGAACTAATCATACTTTTTATATTATTATCGTTAAGTTCACATTATTTTACATCTAAAACACGTCTTTACAATACATTTGGGTGAATATAAAAGGTCATAAAAAAATTTTGATATACAGGTGATGAATCCGCTAAATATCGTCTTAAGTCATTTCTATTAAACTAATCACACTTTTTATATTTTTAACGTTAAGTTCACATTATTTTACATCTAAAACACGTATTTACAATACATTTGGGCGAATACAAAAAATAGAAAAAAAATTTGGGAAAAAATTTGGTAAAAAATGGTGATAATTCCGCTAAATATCGTTTAAAGTCATTTGTATTGAACTAATCATACTTTTTATATTTTTATCGTTATGTTCACATTATTTTACATCTAAAACACATCTTTACAATACATTTGGGTGAATATAAAAGGTCATAAAAAATTTTGAAATACAGGTGATGAATCCGCTAAATATCGTCTTAAGTCATTTCTATTAAACTAATCACACTTTTTATATTTTTAACATTAAGTTCACATTATTTTACATCTAAAACACGTATTTACAATATATTTGGGTGAATACAAAAAATAGAAAAAAAATTTGGGAAAAAATTTGGTAAAAAATGGTGATAATTTCGCTAAATATCGATTAAAGTCATTTCTATTAAACTAATCATACTTTTTATATTTTTAACGTTAAGTTCACATTATTTTACATCTAAAACACGTATTTACAATACATTTGGGTGAATACAAAAAATAGAAAAAAAATTTGGGAAAAAATTTGGTAAAAAATGGTGATAATTCCGCTAAATATCGTTTAAAGTCATTTGTATTGAACTAATCTTTTTTTTTATATTTTTATCGTTAAGTTCACATTATTATACATCTAAAACACGTATTTACAATACATTTGGGTGAATACAAAAAATAGAAAAAAAATTTGGGAAAAAATTTGCTAAAAAATGGTGATAATTCCGCTAAATATCGATTAAAGTTATTTGTATTGAACTAATCATACTTTTTATATTTTTATCGTTAAGTTCACATTATTTTACATCTAAAACACGTCTTTACATTACATTTGGGTGAATATAAAAGGTCGTAAACAAATTTTGAAAAACAGGTGATGAATCCGCTAAATATCGTTTAAAGTCATTTCTATTAAACTAATCATACTTTTTATATTTTTAACGTTAAGTTCACATTATTTTACATCAAAATCACGTCTTTACAATACATTTGGGTGAATATAAAAGGTCGTAAAAAAATTTTGAAATACAGGTGATGAATCCGCTAAATATCGTCTTAAGTCATTTCTATTAAACTAATCATACTTTTTATATTTTTAACGTTAAGTTCACAATATTTTACATCTAAAACACGTATTTACAATACATTTGGTGAATTAAAAAAATAGAAAAAAAATTTGGGAAAAAATTTGGTAAAAAATGGTGATAATTCCTCTAAATATCTTTTAAAGTCATTTGTATTGAACTAATCATACTTTTTATATTTTTATCGTTAAGTTCACATTATTTTACATCTAAATCACGTATTTACAATACATTTGGGTGAATATAAAAGGTCGTAAAAAAGTTTTGAAAAACAGGTGATGAATCCGCTAAATATCGTCTTAAGTCATTTCTATTAAACTAATCATACTTTTTATATTTTTAACGTTAAGTTCACATTATTTTACATCTAAAACACGTATTTACAATACATTTGGGTGAATACAAAAAATAGAAAAAAAATTTGGGAAAAAATTTGGTAAAAAATGGTGATAATTTCGCTAAATATCGATTAAAGTCATTTGTATTGAACTAATCTTCCTTTTTATATTTTTATCGTTAAGTTCACATAATTTTACATCTAAAACACGTCTTTACAAAACATTTGGGTGAATATAAAAGGTCATAAAAAAATTTTGAAATACAGGTGATGAATCCGCTAAATATCGTCTTAAGTCATTTCTATTAAACTAATCACACTTTTTATATTTTTAACGTTAATTTCACATTATTTTACATCTAAAACACGTATTTACAATACATTTGGGTGAATACAAAAAATAGAAAAAAAATTTGGTAAAAAATTGTGATAATTCCGCTAAATATCGTTTAAAGTCATTTGTATTGAACTAATCATACTTTTTATATTTTTATCGTTAAGTTCACATTATTTTACATCTAAAACACGTATTTACAATACATTTGGGTGAATACAAAAAATAGAAAAAAAATTTGGGAAAAAATTTGGTAAAAAATGGTGATAATTCCGCTAAATATCGTTTAAAGTCATTTGTATTGAACTAATCATACTTTTTATATTTTTATCGTTAAGTTCACATTATTTTACATCTAAAACACGTCTTTACAATACATTTGGGTGAATATAAAAGGTCGTAAAAAATTTTTGAAATACAGGTGATGAATCCACCAAATATCGTTATAAGTCATTTCTATTAAACTAATCATACTTTTTATATTTTTAACGTTAATTTCACATTATTTTACATCTAAAACACGTGTTTACAATACATTTGGATGAATAAAAAAAATAGAAAAAAAATTTGGGAAAAAATTTGGTAAAAAATGGTGATAATTCCGCTAAATATCGTTTAAAGTCATTTGTATTGAACTAATCATACTTTTTATATTTTTATCGTTAAGTTCACATAATTTTACATCTAAAACGCGTCTTTACAATACATTTGGGTGAATATAAAAGGTCGTAAAAAAATTTTGAAATACAGGTGATGAATCAGCTAATTATCGTCTTAAGTCATTTCTATTAAACTAATCATACTTTTTATATTTTTAACGTTAAGTTCACATTATTTTACATCTAAAACACGTGTTTACAATACATTTGGGTGAATACAAAAAATAGAAAAAAAATTTGGGAAAAAATTGGGTAAAAAATGGTGATAATTCCGCTAAATATCGTTTAAAGTCATTTGTATTGAACTAATCATACTTTTTATATTTTTATCGTTAAGTTCACATTATTTTACATCTAAAACACGTCTTTACATTACATTTGGGTGAATATAAAAGGTCGTAAACAAATTTTGAAAAACAGGTGATGAATCCGCTAAATATCGTTTAAAGTCATTTCTATTAAACTAATCATACTTTTTATATTTTTAACGTTAAGTTCACATTATTTTACATCAAAATCACGTCTTTACAATACATTTGGGTGAATATAAAAGGTCGTAAAAAAATTTTGAAATACAGGTGATGAATCCGCTAAATATCGTCTTAAGTCATTTCTATTAAACTAATCATACTTTTTATATTTTTAACGTTAAGATCACAATATTTTACATCTAAAACACGTATTTACAATACATTTGGTGAATTAAAAAAATAGAAAAAAAATTTGGGAAAAAATTTGGTAAAAAATGGTGATAATTTCGCTAAATATCGATTAAAGTCATTTGTATTGAACTAATCTTCCTTTTTATATTTTTATCGTTAAGTTCACATAATTTTACATCTAAAACACGTCTTTACAAAACATTTGGGTGAATATAAAAGGTCATAAAAAAATTTTGAAATACAGGTGATGAATCCGCTAAATATCGTCTTAAGTCATTTCTATTAAACTAATCACACTTTTTATATTTTTAACGTTAAGTTCACATTATTTTACATCTAAAACACGTATTTACAATACATTTGGGTGAATACAAAAAATAGAAAAAAAATTTGGGAAAAAATTTGGTAAAAAATGGTGATAATTTCGCTAAATATCGATTAAAGTCATTTCTATTAAACTAATCATACTTTTTATATTTTTAACGTTAAGTTCACATTATTTTACATATAAAACACGTATTTACAATACATTTGGGTGAATACAAAAAATAGAAAAAAAATTTGGGAAAAAATTTGGTAAAAAATGGTGATAATTTCGCTAAATATCGATTAAAGTCATTTGTATTGAACTAATCTTCCTTTTTATATTTTTATCGTTAAGTTCACATTATTTTACATCTAAAACACGTCTTTACATTACATTTGGGTGAATATAAAAGGTCGTAAAAAAATTTTGAAATACAGGTGATGAATCCGCTAAATATCGTCTTAAGTCATTTCTATTAAACTAATCATACTTTTTATATTTTTAACGTTAAGTTCACATTATTTTACATCTAAAACACGTGTTTACAATACATTTGGGTGAATACAAAAAATAGAAAAAAAATTTGGGAAAAAATTTGGTAAAAAATGGTGATAATTCCGCTAAATATCGTTTAAAGTCATTTGTATTGAACTAATCACACTTTTTATATTTTTAACGTTAATTTCACATTATTTTACATCTAAAACACGTATTTACAATACATTTGGGTGAATACAAAAAATAGAAAAAAAATTTGGTAAAAAATTGTGATAATTCCGCTAAATATCGTTTAAAGTCATTTGTATTGAACTAATCATACTTTTTATATTTTTATCGTTAAGTTCACATTATTTTACATCTAAAACACGTATTTACAATACATTTGGGTGAATACAAAAAATAGAAAAAAAATTTGGGAAAAAATTTGGTAAAAAATGGTGATAATTCCGCTAAATATCGTTTAAAGTCATTTGTATTGAACTAATCATACTTTTTATATTTTTATCGTTAAGTTCACATTATTTTACATCTAAAACACGTCTTTACAATACATTTGGGTGAATATAAAAGGTCGTAAAAAATTTTTGAAATACAGGTGATGAATCCACTAAATATCGTTATAAGTCATTTCTATTAAACTAATCATACTTTTTATATTTTTAACGTTAATTTCACATTATTTTACATCTAAAACACGTGTTTACAATACATTTGGATGAATAAAAAAAATAGAAAAAAAATTTGGGAAAAAATTTGGTAAAAAATGGTGATAATTCCGCTAAATATCGTTTAAAGTCATTTGTATTGAACTAATCATACTTTTTATATTTTTATCGTTAAGTTCACATAATTTTACATCTAAAACGCGTCTTTACAATACATTTGGGTGAATATAAAAGGTCGTAAAAAAATTTTGAAATACAGTTGATGAATCAGCTAATTATCGTCTTAAGTCATTTCTATTAAACTAATCATACTTTTTATATTTTTAACGTTAAGTTCACATTATTTTACATCTAAAACACGTGTTTACAATACATTTGGGTGAATACAAAAAATAGAAAAAAAATTTGGGAAAAAATTGGGTAAAAAATGGTGATAATTCCGCTAAATATCGTTTAAAGTCATTTGTATTGAACTAATCATACTTTTTATATTTTTATCGTTAAGTTCACATTATTTTACATCTAAAACACGTCTTTACATTACATTTGGGTGAATATAAAAGGTCGTAAACAAATTTTGAAAAACAGGTGATGAATCCGCTAAATATCGTTTAAAGTCATTTCTATTAAACTAATCATACTTTTTATATTTTTAACGTTAAGTTCACATTATTTTACATCAAAATCACGTCTTTACAATACATTTGGGTGAATATAAAAGGTCGTAAAAAAATTTTGAAATACAGGTGATGAATCCGCTAAATATCGTCTTAAGTCATTTCTATTAAACTAATCATACTTTTTATATTTTTAACGTTAAGATCACAATATTTTACATCTAAAACACGTATTTACAATACATTTGGTGAATTAAAAAAATAGAAAAAAAATTTGGGAAAAAATTTGGTAAAAAATGGTGATAATTTCGCTAAATATCGATTAAAGTCATTTGTATTGAACTAATCTTCCTTTTTATATTTTTATCGTTAAGTTCACATAATTTTACATCTAAAACACGTCTTTACAAAACATTTGGGTGAATATAAAAGGTCATAAAAAAATTTTGAAATACAGGTGATGAATCCGCTAAATATCGTCTTAAGTCATTTCTATTAAACTAATCACACTTTTTATATTTTTAACGTTAAGTTCACATTATTTTACATCTAAAACACGTATTTACAATACATTTGGGTGAATACAAAAAATAGAAAAAAAATTTGGGAAAAAATTTGGTAAAAAATGGTGATAATTTCGCTAAATATCGATTAAAGTCATTTCTATTAAACTAATCATACTTTTTATATTTTTAACGTTAAGTTCACATTATTTTACATATAAAACACGTATTTACAATACATTTGGGTGAATACAAAAAATAGAAAAAAAATTTGGGAAAAAATTTGGTAAAAAATGGTGATAATTTCGCTAAATATCGATTAAAGTCATTTGTATTGAACTAATCTTCCTTTTTATATTTTTATCGTTAAGTTCACATTATTTTACATCTAAAACACGTCTTTACAATACATTTGGGTGAATATAAAAGGTCGTAAAAAAATTTTGAAATACAGGTGATGAATCCGCTAAATATCGTCTTAAGTCATTTCTATTAAACTAATCATACTTTTTATATTTTTAACGTTAAGTTCACATTATTTTACATCTAAAACACGTGTTTACAATACATTTGGGTGAATACAAAAAATAGAAAAAAAATTTGGGAAAAAATTTGGTAAAAAATGGTGATAATTCCGCTAAATATCGTTTAAAGTCATTTGTATTGAACTAATCACACTTTTTATATTTTTAACGTTAATTTCACATTATTTTACATCTAAAACACGTATTTACAATACATTTGGGTGAATACAAAAAATAGAAAAAAAATTTGGTAAAAAATTGTGATAATTCCGCTAAATATCGTTTAAAGTCATTTGTATTGAACTAATCATACTTTTTATATTTTTATCGTTAAGTTCACATTATTTTACATCTAAAACACGTATTTACAATACATTTGGGTGAATACAAAAAATAGAAAAAAAATTTGGGAAAAAATTTGGTAAAAAATGGTGATAATTCCGCTAAATATCGTTTAAAGTCATTTGTATTGAACTAATCATACTTTTTATATTTTTATCGTTAAGTTCATATTATTTTACATCTAAAACACGTCTTTACAATACATTTGGGTGAATATAAAAGGTCGTAAAAAATTTTTGAAATACAGGTGATGAATCCACTAAATATCGTTATAAGTCATTTCTATTAAACTAATCATACTTTTTATATTTTTAACGTTAATTTCACATTATTTTACATCTAAAACACGTGTTTACAATACATTTGGATGAATAAAAAAAATAGAAAAAAAATTTGGGAAAAAATTTGGTAAAAAATGGTGATAATTCCGCTAAATATCGTTTAAAGTCATTTGTATTGAACTAATCATACTTTTTATATTTTTATCGTTAAGTTCACATAATTTTACATCTAAAACGCGTCTTTACAATACATTTGGGTGAATATAAAAGGTCGTAAAAAAATTTTGAAATACAGGTGATGAATCAGCTAATTATCGTCTTAAGTCATTTCTATTAAACTAATCATACTTTTTATATTTTTAACGTTAAGTTCACATTATTTTACATCTAAAACACGTGTTTACAATACATTTCGGTGAATACAAAAAATAGAAAAAAAATTTGGGAAAAAATTGGGTAAAAAATGGTGATAATTCCGCTAAATATCGTTTAAAGTCATTTGTATTGAACTAATCATACTTTTTATATTTTTATCGTTAAGTTCACATTATTTTACATCTAAAACACGTCTTTACATTACATTTGGGTGAATATAAAAGGTCGTAAACAAATTTTGAAAAACAGGTGATGAATCCGCTAAATATCGTTTAAAGTCATTTCTATTAAACTAATCATACTTTTTATATTTTTAACGTTAAGTTCACATTATTTTACATCAAAATCACGTCTTTACAATACATTTGGGTGAATATAAAAGGTCGTAAAAAAATTTTGAAATACAGGTGATGAATCCGCTAAATATCGTCTTAAGTCATTTCTATTAAACTAATCATACTTTTTATATTTTTAACGTTAAGATCACAATATTTTACATCTAAAACACGTATTTACAATACATTTGGTGAATTAAAAAAATAGAAAAAAAATTTGGGAAAAAATTTGGTAAAAAATGGTGATAATTTCGCTAAATATCGATTAAAGTCATTTGTATTGAACTAATCTTCCTTTTTATATTTTTATCGTTAAGTTCACATAATTTTACATCTAAAACACGTCTTTACAAAACATTTGGGTGAATATAAAAGGTCATAAAAAAATTTTGAAATACAGGTGATGAATCCGCTAAATATCGTCTTAAGTCATTTCTATTAAACTAATCACACTTTTTATATTTTTAACGTTAAGTTCACATTATTTTACATTTAAAACACGTATTTACAATACATTTGGGTGAATACAAAAAATAGAAAAAAAATTTGGGAAAAAATTTGGTAAAAAATGGTGATAATTTCGCTAAATATCGATTAAAGTCATTTCTATTAAACTAATCATACTTTTTATATTTTTAACGTTAAGTTCACATTATTTTACATATAAAACACGTATTTACAATACATTTGGGTGAATACAAAAAATAGAAAAAAAATTTGGGAAAAAATTTGGTAAAAAATGGTGATAATTTCGCTAAATATCGATTAAAGTCATTTGTATTGAACTAATCTTCCTTTTTATATTTTTATCGTTAAGTTCACATTATTTTACATCTAAAACACGTCTTTACAATACATTTGGGTGAATATAAAAGGTCGTAAAAAAATTTTGAAATACAGGTGATGAATCCGCTAAATATCGTCTTAAGTCATTTCTATTAAACTAATCATACTTTTTATATTTTTAACGTTAAGTTCACATTATTTTACATCTAAAACACGTGTTTACAATACATTTGGGTGAATACAAAAAATAGAAAAAAAATTTGGGAAAAAATTTGGTAAAAAATGGTGATAATTCCGCTAAATATCGTTTAAAGTCATTTGTATTGAACTAATCATACTTTTTATATTTTTATCGTTAAGTTCACATTATTTTACATCTAAAACACGTATTTACAATACATTTCGGTGAATACAAAAAATAGAAAAAAAATTTGGGAAAAAATTGGGTAAAAAATGGTGATAATTCCGCTAAATATCGTTTAAAGTCATTTGTATTGAACTAATCATACTTTTTATATTTTTATCGTTAAGTTCACATTATTTTACATCTAAAACACGTCTTTACAATACATTTGGGTGAATATAAAAGGTCGTAAAAAATTTTTGAAATACAGGTGATGAATCCGCTAAATATCGTCTTAAGTCATTTCTATTAAACTAATCATACTTTTTATATTTTTAACGTTAAGTTCACATTATTTTACATCTAAAACACGTGTTTTCAATACATTTGGGTGAATACAAAAAATAGAAAAAAAATTTGGTAAAAAATGGTGATAATTCCGCTAAATATCGTTTAAAGTCATTTGTATTGAACTAATCATACTTTTTATATTTTTATCGTTAAGTTCACATTATTTTACATCTAAAACACGTATTTACAATACATTTGGGTGAATACAAAAAATAGAAAAAAAATTTGGGAAAAAATTTGGTAAAAAATGGTGATAATTCCGCTAAATATCGTTTAAAGTCATTTGTATTGAACTAATCATACTTTTTATATTTTTATCGTTATGTTCACATTATTTTACATCTAAAACACGTCTTTACAATACATTTGGGTGAATATAAAAGGTCGTAAAAAAATTTGAAATACAGGTGATGAATCCGCTAAATATCGTCTTAAGTCATTTCTATTAAACTAATCACACTTTTTATATTTTTAACATTAAGTTCACATTATTTTACATCTAAAACACGTATTTACAATATATTTGGGTGAATACAAAAAATAGAAAAAAAATTTGGGTAAAAATTTGGTAAAAAATGGTGATAATTTCGCTAAATATCGATTAAAGTCATTTCTATTAAACTAATCATACTTTTTATATTTTTAACGTTAAGTTCACATTATTTTACATCTAAAACACGTATTTACAATACATTTGGGTGAATACAAAAAATAGAAAAAATATTTGGGAAAAAATTTGGTAAAAAATGGTGATAATTCCGCTAAATATCGTTTAAAGTCATTTGTATTGAACTAATCATACTTTTTATATTTTTATCGTTAAGTTCACATTATTATACATCTAAAACACGTATTTACAATACATTTTGGTGAATACAAAAAATAGAAAAAAAATTGGGGAAAAAATTTGCTAAAAAATGGTGATAATTCCGCTAAATATCGATTAAAGTTATTTGTATTGAACTAATCATACTTTTTATATTTTTATCGTTAAGTTCACATTATTTTACATCTAAAACACGTCTTTACATTACATTTGGGTGAATATAAAAGGTCGTAAACAAATTTTGAAAAACAGGTGATGAATCCGCTAAATATCGTTTAAAGTCATTTCTATTAAACTAATCATACTTTTTATATTTTTAACGTTAAGTTCACATTATTTTACATCAAAATCACGTCTTTACAATACATTTGGGTGAATATAAAAGGTCGTAAAAAAATTTTGAAATACAGGTGATGAATCCGCTAAATATCGTCTTAAGTCATTTCTATTAAACTAATCATACTTTTTATATTTTTAACGTTAAGTTCACAATATTTTACATCTAAAACACGTATTTACAATACATTTGGTGAATTAAAAAAATAGAAAAAAAATTTGGGAAAAAATTTGGTAAAAAATGGTGATAATTCCTCTAAATATCTTTTAAAGTCATTTGTATTGAACTAATCATACTTTTTATATTTTTATCGTTAAGTTCACATTATTTTACATCTAAATCACGTATTTACAATACATTTGGGTGAATATAAAAGGTCGTAAAAAAGTTTTGAAAAACAGGTGATGAATCCGCTAAATATCGTCTTAAGTCATTTCTATTAAACTAATCATACTTTTTATATTTTTAACGTTAAGTTCACATTATTTTACATCTAAAACACGTATCTACAATACATTTGGGTGAATACAAAAAATAGAAAAAAAATTTGGGAAAAAATTTGGTAATAAATGGTGATAATTCCGCTAAATATCTTTTAAAGTTATTTGTATTGAACTATAATCATACTTTTTATATTTTTATCGTTAAGTTCACATTATTTTACATCTAAAACACGTATTTACAATACATTTGGGTGAATACAAAAAATAGAAAAAAAATTTGGGAAAAAATTTGGTAATAAATGGTGATAATTCCGCTTAATATCGATTAAAGTTATTTGTATTGAACTAATCATACTTTTTATATTTTTATCGTTAAGTTCACATTATTTTACATCTAAATCACGTCTTTACAATACATTTGGGTGAATATAAAAGGTCGTAAAAAAATTTTGAAAAACAGGTGATGAATCCGCTAAATATCGTTTAAAGTCATTTCTATTAAACTAATCATACTTTTTATATTTTTAACGTTAAGTTCACATTATTTTACATCTAAAACACGTATTTACAATACATTTGGGTGATTACAAAAAATAGAAAAAAAATTTGGGAAAAAATTTGGTAAAAAATGGTGATAATTTCGCTAAATATCGATTAAAGTCATTTCTATTAAACTAATCATACTTTTTATATTTTTAACGTTAAGTTCACATTATTTTACATATAAAACACGTATTTACAATACATTTGGGTGAATACAAAAAATAGAAAAAAAATTTGGGAAAAAATTTGGTAAAAAATGGTGATAATTTCGCTAAATATCGATTAAAGTCATTTGTATTGAACTAATCTTCCTTTTTATATTTTTATCGTTAAGTTCACATAATTTTACATCTAAAACACGTCTTTACAATACATTTGGGTGAATATAAAATGTCATAAAAAAATTTTGAAATACAGGTGATGAATCCGGTAAATATCGTCTTAAGTCATTTCTATTAAACTAATCACACTTTTTATATTTTTAACGTTAAGTTCACATTATTTTACATCTAAAACACGTATTTACAATACATTTGGGTGAATACAAAAAATAGAAAAAAAATTTGGGAAAAAATTTGGTAATAAATGGTGATAATTCCGCTAAATATCTTTTAAAGTCATTTGTATTAAACTAATCATACTTTTTATATTTTTATCGTTAAGTTCACTTTATTTTACATATAAATCACGTATTTACAATACATTTGGGTGAATATAAAAGGTCGTAAAAAAATTTTGAAAAACAGGTGATGAATCCGCTAAATATCGTTTAAAGTCATTTCTATTGAACTAATCATACTTTTTATATTTTTATCGTTAAGTTCACATTATTTTACATCAAAATCACGTCTTTACAATACATTTGGGTGAATATAAAAGGTCGTAAAAAAATTTTGAAAAACAGGTGATGAATCCGCTAAATATCGTTTAAAGTCATTTATATTGAACTAATCATACTTTTTATATTTTTATCGTTAAGTTCACATTATTTTACATCTAAAACACGTATTTACAATACATTTGGGTGAATACAAAAAATAGAAAAAAAATTTGGGAAAAACAAGTGATGAATCCGCTAAATATCGTCTTAAGTCATTTCTATTAAACTAATCATACTTTTTATATTTTTAACGTTAAGTTCACATTATTTTACATCTAAAACACGTATTTAAAATACATTTGGGTGAATACAAAAAATAGAAAAAAAATTGGGGAAAAAATTTCGTAAAAAATGGTGATAATTCCGCTAAATATCGATTAAAGTTATTTGTATTGAACTAATCATACTTTTTATATTTTTATCGTTAAGTTCACATTATTTTACATCTAAAACACGTATTTACAATACATTTGGGTGAATACAAAAAATAGAAAAAAAATTTGGGATAAAATTTGGTAATAAATGGTGATAATTCCGCTAAATATCTTTTAAAGTCATTTGTATTGAACTAATCATACTTTTTATATTTTTATCGTTAAGTTCACATTATTTTACATCTAAAACACGTATTTACAATACATTTGGGTGAATACAAAAAATAGAAAAAAAATTTGGGATAAAATTTGGTAATAAATGGTGATAATTTCGCTAAATATCGTCTTAATTCATTTCTATTAAACTAATCATACTTTTTATATTTTTAACGTTAAGTTCAGATTTTTTTACATCTAAAACACGTATTTACAATACATTTGGGCGAATACAAAAAATAGAAAAAAAATTTGGGGAAAAATTTGGTAAAAAATGGTGATAATTCCGCTAAATATCGTTTAAAGTCATTTGTATTGAACTAATCATACTTTTTATATTTTTATCGTTAAGTTCACATTATTTTACATCTAAAACACGTCTTTACAATACATTTGGGTGAATATAAAAGGTCATAAAAAATTTTGAAATACAGGTGATGAATCCGCTAAATATCGTCTTAAGTCATTTCTATTAAACTAATCACACTTTTTATATTTTTAACATTAAGTTCACATTATTTTACATCTAAAACACGTATTTACAATACATTTGGGTGAATACAAAAAATAGAAAAAAAATTTGGGAAAAAATTTGGTAAAAAATGGTGATAATTTCGCTAAATATCGATTAAAGTCATTTCTATTAAACTAATCATACTTTTTATATTTTTAACGTTAAGTTCACATTATTTTACATCTAAAACACGTATTTACAATACATTTGGGTGAATACAAAAAATAGAAAAAAAATTTGGGAAGAAATTTGGTAAAAAATGGTGATAATTTCGCTAAATATCGATTAAAGTCATTTGTATTGAACTAATCTTCCTTTTTATATTTTTATCGTTAAGTTCACATAATTTTACATCTAAAACACGTCTTTACAATACATTTGGGTGAATATAAAAGGTCGTAAAAAAATTTTGAAATACAGGTGATGAATCCGCTAAATATCGTCTTAAGTCATTTCTATTAAACTAATCACACTTTTTATATTTTTAACGTTAAGTTCACATTATTTTACATCTAAAACACGTATTTACAATACATTTGGGTGAATACAAAAAATAGAAAAAAAATTTGGGAAAAACAAGTGATGAATCCGCTAAATATCGTCTTAAGTCATTTCTATTAAACTAATCATACTTTTTATATTTTTAACGTTAAGTTCACATTATTTTACATATAAAACACGTATATACAATACATTTGGGTGAATACAAAAAATAGAAAAAAAATTTGGGAAAAAATTTGGTAAAAAATGGTGATAATTTCGCTAAATATCGATTAAAGTCATTTGTATTGAACTAATCTTCCTTTTTATATTTTTATCGTTAAGTTCACATAATTTTACATCTAAAACACGTCTTTACAATACATTTGGGTGAATATAAAATGTCATAAAAAAATTTTGAAATACAGGTGATGAATCCGGTAAATATCGTCTTAAGTCATTTCTATTAAACTAATCACACTTTTTATATTTTTAACGTTAAGTTCACATTATTTTACATCTAAAACACGTATTTACAATACATTTGGGTGAATACAAAAAATAGAAAAAAAATTTGGGAAAAAATTTGGTAATAAATGGTGATAATTCCGCTAAATATCTTTTAAAGTCATTTGTATTAAACTAATCATACTTTTTATATTTTTATCGTTAAGTTCACATTATTTTACATCTAAAACACGTCTTTACAATACATTTGGGTGAATATAAAAGGTCATAAAAAATTTTGAAATACAGGTGATGAATCCGCTAAATATCGTCTTAAGTCATTTCTATTAAACTAATCACACTTTTTATATTTTTAACATTAAGTTCACATTATTTTACATCTAAAACACGTATTTACAATACATTTGGGTGAATACAAAAAATAGAAAAAAAATTTGGGAAAAAATTTGGTAAAAAATGGTGATAATTTCGCTAAATATCGATTAAAGTCATTTCTATTAAACTAATCATACTTTTTATATTTTTAACGTTAAGTTCACATTATTTTACATCTAAAACACGTATTTACAATACATTTGGGTGACTACAAAAAATAGAAAAAAAATTTGGGAAAAAATTTGGTAAAAAATGGTGATAATTTCGCTAAATATCGATTAAAGTCATTTGTATTGAACTAATCTTCCTTTTTATATTTTTATCGTTAAGTTCACATAATTTTACATCTAAAACACGTCTTTACAATACATTTGGGTGAATATAAAAGGTCGTAAAAAAATTTTGAAATACAGGTGATGAATCCGCTAAATATCGTCTTAAGTCATTTCTATTAAACTAATCACACTTTTTATATTTTTAACGTTAAGTTCACATTTTTTTACATCTAAAACACGTATTTACAATACATTTGGGTGAATACAAAAAATAGAAAAAAAATTTGGGAAAAACAAGTGATGAATCCGCTAAATATCGTCTTAAGTCATTTCTATTAAACTAATCATACTTTTTATATTTTTAACGTTAAGTTCACATTATTTTACATCTAAAACACGTATTTACTATACATTTGGGTGAATACAAAAAATAGAAAAAAAATTGGGGAAAAAATTTCGTAAAAAATGGTGATAATTCCGCTAAATATCGATTAAAGTTATTTGTATTGAACTAATCATACTTTTTATATTTTTATCGTTAAGTTCACATTATTTTACATCTAAAACACGTATTTACAATACATTTGGGTGAATACAAAAAATAGAAAAAAAATTTGGGATAAAATTTGGTAATAAATGGTGATAATTCGGCTAAATATCTTTTAAAGTCATTTGTATTGAACTAATCATACTTTTTATATTTTTATCGTTAAGTTCACATTATTTTACATCTAAAACACGTATTTACAATACATTTGGGTGAATACAAAAAATAGAAAAAAAATTTGGGATAAAATTTGGTAATAAATGGTGATAATTTCGCTAAATATCGTCTTAATTCATTTCTATTAAACTAATCATACTTTTTATATTTTTAACGTTAAGTTCACATTTTTTTACATCTAAAACACGTATTTACAATACATTTGGGCGAATACAAAAAATAGAAAAAAAATTTGGGAAAAAATTTGGTAAAAAATGGTGATAATTCCGCTAAATATTGTTTAAAGTCATTTGTATTGAACTAATCATACTTTTTATATTTTTATCGTTAAGTTCACATTATTTTACATCTAAAACACGTCTTTACAATACATTTGGGTGAATACAAAAAATAGAAAAAAAATTTTGAAATACAGGTGATGAATCCGCTAAATATCGTCTTAAGTCATTTCTATTAAACTAATCACACTTTTTATATTTTTAACATTAAGTTCACATTATTTTACATCTAAAACACGTATTTACAATACATTTGGGTGAATACAAAAAATAGAAAAAAAATTTGGGAAAAAATTTGGTAAAAAATGGTGATAATTTCGCTAAATATCGATTAAAGTCATTTCTATTAAACTAATCATACTTTTTATATTTTTAACGTTAAGTTCACATTATTTTACATCTAAAACACGTATTTACAATACATTTGGGTGAATACAAAAAATAGAAAAAAAATTTGGGAAAAAATTTGGTAAAAAATGGTGATAATTCCGCTAAATATCGATTAAAGTCATTTGTATTGAACTAATCTTCCTTTTTATATTTTTATCGTTAAGTTCACATAATTTTACATCTAAAACACGTCTTTACAATACATTTGGGTGAATATAAAAGGTCGTAAAAAAATTTTGAAATACAGGTGATGAATCCGGTAAATATCGTCTTAAGTCATTTCTATTATATAATCACACTTTTTATATTTTTAACGTTAAGTTCACATTATTTTACATCTAAAACACGTATTTACAATACATTTGGGTGAATACAAAAAATAGAAAAAAAATTTGGGAAAAAATTTGGTAATAAATGGTGATAATTCCGCTAAATATCTTTTAAAGTCATTTGTATTGAACTAATCATACTTTTTATATTTTTATCGTTAAGTTCACATTATTTTACATATAAATCACGTATTTACAATACATTTGGGTGAATATAAAAGGTCGTAAAAAAATTTTGAAAAACAGGTGATGAATCCGCTAAATATCGTTTAAAGTCATTTCTATTGAACTAATCATACTTTTTATATTTTTAACGTTAAGTTCACATTATTTTACATCAAAATCACGTCTTTACAATACATTTGGGTGAATATAAAAGGTCGTAAAAAAATTTTGAAATACAGGTGATGAATCCGCTAAATATCGTTTAAAGTCATTTATATTGAACTAATCATACTTTTTATATTTTTATCGTTAAGTTCACATTATTTTACATCTAAAACACGTATTTACAATACATTTGGGTGAATACAAAAAATAGAAAAAAAATTTGGGAAAAACAAGTGATGAATCCGCTAAATATCGTCTTAAGTCATTTCTATTAAACTAATCATACTTTTTATATTTTTAACGTTAAGTTCACATTATTTTACATCTAAAACACGTATTTACAATACATTTGGGTGAATACAAAAAATAGAAAAAAAATTGGGGAAAAAATTTCGTAAAAAATGGTGATAATTCCGCTAAATATCGATTAAAGTTATTTGTATTGAACTAATCATACTTTTTATATTTTTATCGTTAAGTTCACATTATTTTACATCTAAAACACGTCTTTACAATACATTTGGGTGAATATAAAAGGTCGTAAAAAAATTTTGAAATACAGGTGATGAATCCGCTAAATATCGTCTTAAGTCATTTCTATTAAACTAATCACACTTTTTATAATTTTAACGTTAAGTTCACATTATTTTACATCTAAAACACGTATTTGCAATACATTTGGGTGAATACAAAAAATAGAAAAAAAATTTGGGAAAAAATTTGGTAAAAAATGGTGATAATTTCGCTAAATATCGATTAAAGTCATTTCTATTAAACTAATCATACTTTTTATATTTTTAACGTTAAGTTCACATTATTTTACATCTAAAACACGTATTTACAATACATTTGGGTGAATACAAAAAATAGAAAAAAAATTTGGGAAAAAATTTGGTAAAAAATAGTGATAATTTCGCTAAATATCGATTAAAGTAATTTGTATTGAACTAATCTTCCTTTTTATATTTTTATCGTTAAGTTCACATAATTTTACATCTAAAACACGTCTTTACAATACATTTGGGTGAATATAAAATGTCATAAAAAAATTTTGAAATACAGGTGATGAATCCGGTAAATATCGTCTTAAGTCATTTCTATTATATAATCACACTTTTTATATTTTTAACGTTAAGTTCACATTATTTTACATCTAAAACACGTATTTACAATACATTTGGGTGAATACAAAAAATAGAAAAAAAATTTGGGAAAAAATTTGGTAAAAAATGGTGATAATTTCGCTAAATATCGATTAAAGTCATTTCTATTAAACTAATCATACTATTTATATTTTTAACGTTAATTTCACATTATTTTACATCTAAAACACGTATTTACAATACATTTGGGTGAATACAAAAAATAGAAAAAAAATTTGGGAAAAAATTTGGTAAAAAATGGTGATAATTCCGCTAAATATCGATTAAAGTTATTTGTATTGAACTAATCATACTTTTTATATTTTTATCGTTAAGTTCACATTATTTTACATCTAAATCACGTATTTACAATACATTTGGGTGAATATAAAAGGTCGTAAAAAAATTTTGAAAAAATGGTGATAATTCCGCTAAATATCGTTTAAAGTCATTTGTATTGAACTAATCATACTTTTTATATTTTTATCGTTAAGTTCACATTATTTTACATCTAAATCACGTCTTTACAATACATTTGGATGAATATAAAAGGTCGTAAAAAAATTTTGAAAAACAGGTGATGAATCCGCTAAATATTGTCTTAAGTAATTTCTATTAAACTAATCATACTTTTTATATTTTTAACGTTAAGTTCACATTATTTTACATCTAAAACACGTATTTACAATACATTTGGGTGAATACAAAAAATAGAAAAAAAATTTGGGAAAAAATTTGATAATAAATGGTGATAATTCCGCTAAATATCTTTTAAAGTCATTTGTATTGAACTAATCATACTTTTTATATTTTATCGTTAAGTTCACATAATTTTACATCTAAAACACGTCTTTACATTACATTTGGGTGAATATAAAAGGTCGTAAAAAAATTTTGAAAAACAGGTGATGAATCCGCTAAATATCGTTTAAAGTCATTTCTATTAAACTAATCATACTTTTTATATTTTTAACGTTAAGTTCACATTATTTTACATCAAAATCACGTCTTTACAATACATTTGGGTGAATATAAAAGGTCGTAAAAAAATTTTGAAATACAGGTGATGAATCCGCTAAACATCGTCTTAAGTCATTTCTATTAAACTAATCATACTTTTTATATTTTTAACGTTAAGTTCACAATATTTTACATCTAAAACACGTATTTACAATACATTTGGTGAATTAAAAAAATAGAAAAAAATTTTGGAATAAATTTGGTAAAAAATGGTGATAATTTCGCTAAATATCTTTTAGAGTCATTTGTATTGAACTAATCATACTTTTTATATTTTATCGTTAAGTTCACATTATTTTACATCTAAAACACGTCTTTACACTACATTTGGGTGAATATAAAAGGTCGTTAAAAAATTTTGAAAAACAAGTGATGAATCCGCTAAATATCGTCTTAAGTAATTTCTATTAAACTAATCATACTATTTATATTTTTAACGTTAAGTTCACATTATTTTACATCTAAAACACGTATTTACAATACATTTGGGTGAAACAAAAAATAGAAAAAAAATTGGGGAAAAAATTTGCTAAAAAATGGTGATAATTCCGCTAAATATCGATTAAAGTTATTTGTATTGAACTAATCATACTTTTTATATTTTTATCGTTAAGTTCACATTATTTTACATCTAAATCACGTATTTACAATACATTTGGGTGAATATAAAAGGTCGTAAAAAAATTTTGAAAAAATGGTGATAATTCCGCTAAATATCGTTTAAAGTCATTTGTATTGAACTAATCATACTTTTTATATTTTTATCGTTAAGTTCACATTATTTTACATCAAAATCACGTCTTTACAATACATTTGGGTGAATATAAAAGGTCGTAAAAAAATTTGGAAATACAGGTGATGAATCCGCTAAATATCGTCTTAAGTCATTTCTATTAAACTAATCATACTTTTTATATTTTTAACGTTAAGATCACAATATTTTACATCTAAAACACGTATTTACAATACATTTGGTGAATTAAAAAAATAGAAAAAAATTTTGGAATAAATTTGGTAAAAAATGGTGATAATTTCGCTAAATATCGATTAAAGTCGTTTGTATTGAACTAATCATACTTTTTATATTTTTATCGTTAAGTTCACATGATTTTACATCTAAAACACGTCTTTACATTACATTTGGGTGAATATAAAAGGTCGTAAAAAAATTTTGAAAAACAGGTGATGAATCCGCTAAATATCGTTTAAAGTCATTTCTATGAAACTAATCATACTTTTTATATTTTTAACGTTAAGTTCACATTATTTTACATCTAAAACACGTATTTACAATACATTTGGGTGAATACAAAAAATAGAAAAAAAATTTGGGAAAAACAAGTGATGAATCCGCTAAATATCGTCTTAAGTCATTTCTATTAAACTAATCATACTTTTTATATTTTTAACGTTAAGTTCACATTATTTTACATCTAAAACACGTATTTACAATACATTTGGGTGAATACAAAAAATAGAAAAAAAATTGGGGAAAAAATTTCGTAAAAAATGGTGATAATTCCGCTAAATATCGATTAAAGTTATTTGTATTGAACTAATCATACTTTTTATATTTTTATCGTTAAGTTCACATTATTTTACATCTAAAACACGTATTTACAATACATTTGGGTGAATACAAAAAATAGAAAAAAAATTTGGGATAAAATTTGGTAATAAATGGTGATAATTCCGCTAAATATCTTTTAAAGTCATTTGTATTGAACTAATCATACTTTTTATATTTTTATCGTTAAGTTCACATTATTTTACATCTAAAACACGTATTTACAATACATTTGGGTGAATACAAAAAATAGAAAAAAAATTTGGGAAAAAATTTGGTAAAAAATGGTGATAATTCCGCTAAATATCGTTTAAAGTCATTTGTATTGAACTAATCATACTTTTTATATTTTTATCGTTAAGTTCACATTATTTTACATCTAAAACACGTCTTTACAATACATTTGGGTGAATATAAAAGGTCGTAAAAAAATTTTGAAATACAGGTGATGAATCCGCTAAATATCGTCTTAAGTCATTTCTATTAAACTAATCACACTTTTTATAATTTTAACGTTAAGTTCACATTATTTTACATCTAAAACACGTATTTGCAATACATTTGGGTGAATACAAAAAATAGAAAAAAAATTTGGGAAAAAATTTGGTAAAAAATGGTGATAATTTCGCTAAATATCGATTAAAGTCATTTCTATTAAACTAATCATACTTTTTATATTTTTAACGTTAAGTTCACATTATTTTACATCTAAAACACGTATTTACAATACATTTGGGTGAATACAAAAAATAGAAAAAAAATTTGGGAAAAAATTTGGTAAAAAATAGTGATAATTTCGCTAAATATCGATTAAAGTCATTTGTATTGAACTAATCTTCCTTTTTATATTTTTATCGTTAAGTTCACATAATTTTACATCTAAAACACGTCTTTACAATACATTTGGGTGAATATAAAATGTCATAAAAAAATTTTGAAATACAGGTGATGAATCCGGTAAATATCGTCTTAAGTCATTTCTATTATATAATCACACTTTTTATATTTTTAACGTTAAGTTCACATTATTTTACATCTAAAACACGTATTTACAATACATTTGGGTGAATACAAAAAATAGAAAAAAAATTTGGGAAAAAATTTGGTAAAAAATGGTGATAATTTCGCTAAATATCGATTAAAGTCATTTCTATTAAACTAATCATACTATTTATATTTTTAACGTTAATTTCACATTATTTTACATCTAAAACACGTATTTACAATACATTTGGGTGAATACAAAAAATAGAAAAAAAATTTGGGAAAAAATTTGGTAAAAAATGGTGATAATTCCGCTAAATATCGATTAAAGTTATTTGTATTGAACTAATCATACTTTTTATATTTTTATCGTTAAGTTCACATTATTTTACATCTAAATCACGTATTTACAATACATTTGGGTGAATATAAAAGGTCGTAAAAAAATTTTGAAAAAATGGTGATAATTCCGCTAAATATCGTTTAAAGTCATTTGTATTGAACTAATCATACTTTTTATATTTTTATCGTTAAGTTCACATTATTTTACATCTAAAACACGTATTTTTACAATACATTTGGTGAATTAAAAAAATAGAAAAAAATTTTGGAATAAATTTGGTAAAAAATGGTGATAATTTCGCTAAATATCTTTTAGAGTCATTTGTATTGAACTAATCATACTTTTTATATTTTATCGTTAAGTTCACATTATTTTACATCTAAAACACGTCTTTACACTACATTTGGGTGAATATAAAAGGTCGTTAAAAAATTTTGAAAAACAAGTGATGAATCCGCTAAATATCGTCTTAAGTAATTTCTATTAAACTAATCATACTATTTATATTTTTAACGTTAAGTTCACATTATTTTACATCTAAAACACGTATTTACAATACATTTGGGTGAAACAAAAAATAGAAAAAAAATTGGGGAAAAAATTTGCTAAAAAATGGTGATAATTCCGCTAAATATCGATTAAAGTTATTTGTATTGAACTAATCATACTTTTTATATTTTTATCGTTAAGTTCACATTATTTTACATCTAAATCACGTATTTACAATACATTTGGGTGAATATAAAAGGTCGTAAAAAAATTTTGAAAAAATGGTGATAATTCCGCTAAATATCGTTTAAAGTCATTTGTATTGAACTAATCATACTTTTTATATTTTTATCGTTAAGTTCACATTATTTTACATCTAAAACACGTCTTTACAATACATTTGGGTGAATATAAAAGGTCGTAAAAAAATTTTGAAATACAGGTGATGAATCCGCTAAATATCGTCTTAAGTCATTTCTATTAAACTAATCACACTTTTTATAATTTTAACGTTAAGTTCACATTATTTTACATCTAAAACACGTATTTGCAATACATTTGGGTGAATACAAAAAATAGAAAAAAAATTTGGGAAAAAATTTGGTAAAAAATGGTGATAATTTCGCTAAATATCGATTAAAGTCATTTCTATTAAACTAATCATACTTTTTATATTTTTAACGTTAAGTTCACATTATTTTACATCTAAAACACGTATTTACAATACATTTGGGTGAATACAAAAAATAGAAAAAAAATTTGGGAAAAAATTTGGTAAAAAATAGTGATAATTTCGCTAAATATCGATTAAAGTCATTTGTATTGAACTAATCTTCCTTTTTATATTTTTATCGTTAAGTTCACATAATTTTACATCTAAAACACGTCTTTACAATACATTTGGGTGAATATAAAATGTCATAAAAAAATTTTGAAATACAGGTGATGAATCCGGTAAATATCGTCTTAAGTCATTTCTATTATATAATCACACTTTTTATATTTTTAACGTTAAGTTCACATTATTTTACATCTAAAACACGTATTTACAATACATTTGGGTGAATACAAAAAATAGAAAAAAAATTTGGGAAAAAATTTGGTAAAAAATGGTGATAATTTCGCTAAATATCGATTAAAGTCATTTCTATTAAACTAATCATACTATTTATATTTTTAACGTTAATTTCACATTATTTTACATCTAAAACACGTATTTACAATACATTTGGGTGAATACAAAAAATAGAAAAAAAATTTGGGAAAAAATTTGGTAAAAAATGGTGATAATTCCGCTAAATATCGATTAAAGTTATTTGTATTGAACTAATCATACTTTTTATATTTTTATCGTTAAGTTCACATTATTTTACATCTAAATCACGTATTTACAATACATTTGGGTGAATATAAAAGGTCGTAAAAAAATTTTGAAAAAATGGTGATAATTCCGCTAAATATCGTTTAAAGTCATTTGTATTGAACTAATCATACTTTTTATATTTTTATCGTTAAGTTCACATTATTTTACATCTAAAACACGTATTTTTACAATACATTTGGTGAATTAAAAAAATAGAAAAAAATTTTGGAATAAATTTGGTAAAAAATGGTGATAATTTCGCTAAATATCTTTTAGAGTCATTTGTATTGAACTAATCATACTTTTTATATTTTATCGTTAAGTTCACATTATTTTACATCTAAAACACGTCTTTACACTACATTTGGGTGAATATAAAAGGTCGTTAAAAAATTTTGAAAAACAAGTGATGAATCCGCTAAATATCGTCTTAAGTAATTTCTATTAAACTAATCATACTATTTATATTTTTAACGTTAAGTTCACATTATTTTACATCTAAAACACGTATTTACAATACATTTGGGTGAAACAAAAAATAGAAAAAAAATTGGGGAAAAAATTTGCTAAAAAATGGTGATAATTCCGCTAAATATCGATTAAAGTTATTTGTATTGAACTAATCATACTTTTTATATTTTTATCGTTAAGTTCACATTATTTTACATCTAAATCACGTATTTACAATACATTTGGGTGAATATAAAAGGTCGTAAAAAAATTTTGAAAAAATGGTGATAATTCCGCTAAATATCGTTTAAAGTCATTTGTATTGAACTAATCATACTTTTTATATTTTTATCGTTAAGTTCACATTATTTTACATCTAAAACACGTCTTTACAATACATTTGGGTGAATATAAAAGGTCGTAAAAAAATTTTGAAATACAGGTGATGAATCCGCTAAATATCGTCTTAAGTCATTTCTATTAAACTAATCACACTTTTTATAATTTTAACGTTAAGTTCACATTATTTTACATCTAAAACACGTATTTGCAATACATTTGGGTGAATACAAAAAATAGAAAAAAAATTTGGGAAAAAATTTGGTAAAAAATGGTGATAATTTCGCTAAATATCGATTAAAGTCATTTCTATTAAACTAATCATACTTTTTATATTTTTAACGTTAAGTTCACATTATTTTACATCTAAAACACGTATTTACAATACATTTGGGTGAATACAAAAAATAGAAAAAAAATTTGGGAAAAAATTTGGTAAAAAATAGTGATAATTTCGCTAAATATCGATTAAAGTCATTTGTATTGAACTAATCTTCCTTTTTATATTTTTATCGTTAAGTTCACATAATTTTACATCTAAAACACGTCTTTACAATACATTTGGGTGAATATAAAATGTCATAAAAAAATTTTGAAATACAGGTGATGAATCCGGTAAATATCGTCTTAAGTCATTTCTATTATATAATCACACTTTTTATATTTTTAACGTTAAGTTCACATTATTTTACATCTAAAACACGTATTTACAATACATTTGGGTGAATACAAAAAATAGAAAAAAAATTTGGGAAAAAATTTGGTAAAAAATGGTGATAATTTCGCTAAATATCGATTAAAGTCATTTCTATTAAACTAATCATACTATTTATATTTTTAACGTTAATTTCACATTATTTTACATCTAAAACACGTATTTACAATACATTTGGGTGAATACAAAAAATAGAAAAAAAATTTGGGAAAAAATTTGGTAAAAAATGGTGATAATTCCGCTAAATATCGATTAAAGTTATTTGTATTGAACTAATCATACTTTTTATATTTTTATCGTTAAGTTCACATTATTTTACATCTAAAACACGTATTTTTACAATACATTTGGTGAATTAAAAAAATAGAAAAAAATTTTGGAATAAATTTGGTAAAAAATGGTGATAATTTCGCTAAATATCTTTTAGAGTCATTTGTATTGAACTAATCATACTTTTTATATTTTATCGTTAAGTTCACATTATTTTACATCTAAAACACGTCTTTACACTACATTTGGGTGAATATAAAAGGTCGTTAAAAAATTTTGAAAAACAAGTGATGAATCCGCTAAATATCGTCTTAAGTAATTTCTATTAAACTAATCATACTATTTATATTTTTAACGTTAAGTTCACATTATTTTACATCTAAAACACGTATTTACAATACATTTGGGTGAAACAAAAAATAGAAAAAAAATTGGGGAAAAAATTTGCTAAAAAATGGTGATAATTCCGCTAAATATCGATTAAAGTTATTTGTATTGAACTAATCATACTTTTTATATTTTTATCGTTAAGTTCACATTATTTTACATCTAAATCACGTATTTACAATACATTTGGGTGAATATAAAAGGTCGTAAAAAAATTTTGAAAAAATGGTGATAATTCCGCTAAATATCGTTTAAAGTCATTTGTATTGAACTAATCATACTTTTTATATTTTTATCGTTAAGTTCACATTATTTTACATCTAAAACACGTATTTTTACAATACATTTGGTGAATTAAAAAAATAGAAAAAAATTTTGGAATAAATTTGGTAAAAAATGGTGATAATTTCGCTAAATATCTTTTAGAGTCATTTGTATTGAACTAATCATACTTTTTATATTTTATCGTTAAGTTCACATTATTTTACATCTAAAACACGTCTTTACACTACATTTGGGTGAATATAAAAGGTCGTTAAAAAATTTTGAAAAACAAGTGATGAATCCGCTAAATATCGTCTTAAGTAATTTCTATTAAACTAATCATACTATTTATATTTTTAACGTTAAGTTCACATTATTTTACATCTAAAACACGTATTTACAATACATTTGGGTGAAACAAAAAATAGAAAAAAAATTGGGGAAAAAATTTGCTAAAAAATGGTGATAATTCCGCTAAATATCGATTAAAGTTATTTGTATTGAACTAATCATACTTTTTATATTTTTATCGTTAAGTTCACATTATTTTACATCTAAATCACGTATTTACAATACATTTGGGTGAATATAAAAGGTCGTAAAAAAATTTTGAAAAAATGGTGATAATTCCGCTAAATATCGTTTAAAGTCATTTGTATTGAACTAATCATACTTTTTATATTTTTATCGTTAAGTTCACATTATTTTACATCAAAATCACGTCTTTACAATACATTTGGGTGAATATAAAAGGTCGTAAAAAAATTTGGAAATACAGGTGATGAATCCGCTAAATATCGTCTTAAGTCATTTCTATTAAACTAATCATACTTTTTATATTTTTAACGTTAAGATCACAATATTTTACATCTAAAACACGTATTTACAATACATTTGGTGAATTAAAAAAATAGAAAAAAATTTTGGAATAAATTTGGTAAAAAATGGTGATAATTTCGCTAAATATCTTTTAGAGTCATTTGTATTGAACTAATCATACTTTTTATATTTTTATCGTTAAGTTCACATTATTTTACATCTAAAACACGTATTTACAATACATTTGGGTGAATACAAAAAATAGAAAAAAAATTTGGGAAAAACAAGTGATGAATCCGCTAAATATCGTCTTAAGTCATTTCTATTAAACTAATCATACTTTTTATATTTTTAACGTTAAGTTCACATTATTTTACATCTAAAACACGTATTTACAATACATTTGGGTGAATACAAAAAATAGAAAAAAAATTGGGGAAAAAATTTCGTAAAAAATGGTGATAATTCCGCTAAATATCGATTAAAGTTATTTGTATTGAACTAATCATACTTTTTATATTTTTATCGTTAAGTTCACATTATTTTACATCTAAAACACGTATTTACAATACATTTGGGTGAATACAAAAAATAGAAAAAAAATTTGGGATAAAATTTGGTAATAAATGGTGATAATTCCGCTAAATATCTTTTAAAGTCATTTGTATTGAACTAATCATACTTTTTATATTTTTATCGTTAAGTTCACATTATTTTACATCTAAAACACGTATTTACAATACATTTGGGTGAATACAAAAAATAGAAAAAAAATTTGGGAAAAAATTTGGTAAAAAATGGTGATAATTCCGCTAAATATCGTTTAAAGTCATTTGTATTGAACTAATCATACTTTTTATATTTTTATTGTTAAGTTCACATTATTTTACATCTAAAACACGTCTTTACAATACATTTGGGTGAATATAAAAGGTCGTAAAAAAATTTTGAAATACAGGTGATGAATCCGCTAAATATCGTCTTAAGTCATTTCTATTAAACTAATCACACTTTTTATAATTTTAACGTTAAGTTCACATTATTTTACATCTAAAACACGTATTTGCAATACATTTGGGTGAATACAAAAAATAGAAAAAAAATTTGGGAAAAAATTTGGTAAAAAATGGTGATAATTTCGCTAAATATCGATTAAAGTCATTTCTATTAAACTAATCATACTTTTTATATTTTTAACGTTAAGTTCACATTATTTTACATCTAAAACACGTATTTACAATACATTTGGGTGAATACAAAAAATAGAAAAAAAATTTGGGAAAAAATTTGGTAAAAAATAGTGATAATTTCGCTAAATATCGATTAAAGTCATTTGTATTGAACTAATCTTCCTTTTTATATTTTTATCGTTAAGTTCACATAATTTTACATCTAAAACACGTCTTTACAATACATTTGGGTGAATATAAAATGTCATAAAAAAATTTTGAAATACAGGTGATGAATCCGGTAAATATCGTCTTAAGTCATTTCTATTATATAATCACACTTTTTATATTTTTAACGTTAAGTTCACATTATTTTACATCTAAAACACGTATTTACAATACATTTGGGTGAATACAAAAAATAGAAAAAAAATTTGGGAAAAAATTTGGTAAAAAATGGTGATAATTTCGCTAAATATCGATTAAAGTCATTTCTATTAAACTAATCATACTATTTATATTTTTAACGTTAATTTCACATTATTTTACATCTAAAACACGTATTTACAATACATTTGGGTGAATACAAAAAATAGAAAAAAAATTTGGGAAAAAATTTGGTAAAAAATGGTGATAATTCCGCTAAATATCGATTAAAGTTATTTGTATTGAACTAATCATACTTTTTATATTTTTATCGTTAAGTTCACATTATTTTACATCTAAATCACGTATTTACAATACATTTGGGTGAATATAAAAGGTCGTAAAAAAATTTTGAAAAAATGGTGATAATTCCGCTAAATATCGTTTAAAGTCATTTGTATTGAACTAATCATACTTTTTATATTTTTATCGTTAAGTTCACATTATTTTACATCTAAATCACGTCTTTACAATACATTTGGATGAATATAAAAGGTCGTAAAAAAATTTTGAAAAACAGGTGATGAATCCGCTAAATATTGTCTTAAGTAATTTCTATTAAACTAATCATACTTTTTATATTTTTAACGTTAAGTTCACATTATTTTACATCTAAAACACGTATTTACAATACATTTGGGTGAATACAAAAAATAGAAAAAAAATTTGGGAAAAAATTTGATAATAAATGGTGATAATTCCGCTAAATATCTTTTAAAGTCATTTGTATTGAACTAATCATACTTTTTATATTTTATCGTTAAGTTCACATAATTTTACATCTAAAACACGTCTTTACATTACATTTGGGTGAATATAAAAGGTCGTAAAAAAATTTTGAAAAACAGGTGATGAATCCGCTAAATATCGTTTAAAGTCATTTCTATTAAACTAATCATACTTTTTATATTTTTAACGTTAAGTTCACATTATTTTACATCAAAATCACGTCTTTACAATACATTTGGGTGAATATAAAATGTCATAAAAAAATTTTGAAATACAGGTGATGAATCCGGTAAATATCGTCTTAAGTCATTTCTATTATATAATCACACTTTTTATATTTTTAACGTTAAGTTCACATTATTTTACATCTAAAACACGTATTTACAATACATTTGGGTGAATACAAAAAATAGAAAAAAAATTTGGGAAAAAATTTGGTAAAAAATGGTGATAATTTCGCTAAATATCGATTAAAGTCATTTCTATTAAACTAATCATACTATTTATATTTTTAACGTTAATTTCACATTATTTTACATCTAAAACACGTATTTACAATACATTTGGGTGAATACAAAAAATAGAAAAAAAATTTGGGAAAAAATTTGGTAAAAAATGGTGATAATTCCGCTAAATATCGATTAAAGTTATTTGTATTGAACTAATCATACTTTTTATATTTTTATCGTTAAGTTCACATTATTTTACATCTAAATCACGTATTTACAATACATTTGGGTGAATATAAAAGGTCGTAAAAAAATTTTGAAAAAATGGTGATAATTCCGCTAAATATCGTTTAAAGTCATTTGTATTGAACTATTCATACTTTTTATATTTTTATCGTTAAGTTCACATTATTTTACATCTAAAACACGTATTTTTACAATACATTTGGTGAATTAAAAAAATAGAAAAAAATTTTGGAATAAATTTGGTAAAAAATGGTGATAATTTCGCTAAATATCTTTTAGAGTCATTTGTATTGAACTAATCATACTTTTTATATTTTATCGTTAAGTTCACATTATTTTACATCTAAAACACGTCTTTACACTACATTTGGGTGAATATAAAAGGTCGTTAAAAAATTTTGAAAAACAAGTGATGAATCCGCTAAATATCGTCTTAAGTAATTTCTATTAAACTAATCATACTATTTATATTTTTAACGTTAAGTTCACATTATTTTACATCTAAAACACGTATTTACAATACATTTGGGTGAAACAAAAAATAGAAAAAAAATTGGGGAAAAAATTTGCTAAAAAATGGTGATAATTCCGCTAAATATCGATTAAAGTTATTTGTATTGAACTAATCATACTTTTTATATTTTTATCGTTAAGTTCACATTATTTTACATCTAAATCACGTATTTACATTACATTTGGGTGAATATAGAAGGTCGTAAAAAAATTTGGTAAAAAATTGTGATAATTTCGCTAAATATCGATTAAAGTCATTTGTATTGAACTAATCATAATTTTTATATTTTTATCGTTAAGTTCACATAATTTTACATCTAAAACACGTCTTTACACTACATTTGGGTGAATACATAAGGTCGTTAAAAAATTTTGAAAAACAAGTGATGAATCCGCTAAATATCGTCTTAAGTAATTTCTATTAAACTAATCATACTTTTTATATTTTTAACGTTAAGTTCACATTATTTTACATCTAAAACACGTCTTTACATTACATTTGGGTGAATATAAAAGGTCGTAAAAAAATTTGGTAAAAAATTGTGATAATTTCGCTAAATATCGTTTAAAGTCATTTGTATTGAACTAATCATACTTTTTATATTTTTAACGTTAAGTTCACATTATTTTACATCTAAAACACGTATTTACAATACATTTGGTGAATTAAAAAAATAGAAAAAAAATTTTGGAATAAATTTGGTAAAAAATGGTGATTATTCCGATAAATATCTTTTAAAGTCATTTGTATTGAACTAATCATACTTTTTATATTTTATCGTTAAGTTCACATAATTTTACATCTAAAACACGTCTTTACATTACATTTGGGTGAATATAGAAGGTCGTAAAAAAATTTGGTAAAAAATTGTGATAATTTCGCTAAATATCGATTAAAGTCATTTGTATTGAACTAATCATACTTTTTATATTTTTATCGTTAAGTTCACATTATTTTACATCTAAAACACGTATTTACAATACATTTGGGTGAATACAAAAAATAGAAAAAAAATTTTGGAATAAATTTGGTAAAAAATGGTGATAATTCCGCTAAATATCGATTAAAGTTATTTGTATTGAACTAATCATACTTTTTATATTTTTATCGTTAAGTTCACATTATTTTACATCTAAAACACGTATTTACAATACATTTGGGTGAATACAAAAAATAGAAAAAAAATTTGGGAAAAAATTTGGTAATAAATGGTGATAATTCCGCTAAATATCGATTAAAGTTATTTGTATTGAACTAATCATACTTTTTATATTTTTATCGTTAAGTTCACATTATTTTACATCTAAATCACGTCTTTACAATACATTTGGGTGAATATAAAAGGTCGTAAAAAAATTTGGTAAAAAATAGTGATAATTTCGCTAAATATCGATTAAAGTCATTTGTATTGAACTAATCTTCCTTTTTATATTTTTATCGTTAAGTTCACATAATTTTACATCTAAAACACGTCTTTACAATACATTTGGGTGAATATAAAATGTCATAAAAAAATTTTGAAATACAGGTGATGAATCCGGTAAATATCGTCTTAAGTCATTTCTATTATATAATCACACTTTTTATATTTTTAACGTTAAGTTCACATTATTTTACATCTAAAACACGTATTTACAATACATTTGGGTGAATACAAAAAATAGAAAAAAAATTTGGGAAAAAATTTGGTAAAAAATGGTGATAATTTCGCTAAATATCGATTAAAGTCATTTCTATTAAACTAATCATACTATTTATATTTTTAACGTTAATTTCACATTATTTTACATCTAAAACACGTATTTACAATACATTTGGGTGAATACAAAAAATAGAAAAAAAATTTGGGAAAAAATTTGGTAAAAAATGGTGATAATTCCGCTAAATATCGATTAAAGTTATTTGTATTGAACTAATCATACTTTTTATATTTTTATCGTTAAGTTCACATTATTTTACATCTAAATCACGTATTTACAATACATTTGGGTGAATATAAAAGGTCGTAAAAAAATTTTGAAAAAATGGTGATAATTCCGCTAAATATCGTTTAAAGTCATTTGTATTGAACTAATCATACTTTTTATATTTTTATCGTTAAGTTCACATTATTTTACATCTAAATCACGTCTTTACAATACATTTGGATGAATATAAAAGGTCGTAAAAAAATTTTGAAAAACAGGTGATGAATCCGCTAAATATTGTCTTAAGTAATTTCTATTAAACTAATCATACTTTTTATATTTTTAACGTTAAGTTCACATTATTTTACATCTAAAACACGTATTTACAATACATTTGGGTGAATACAAAAAATAGAAAAAAAATTTGGGAAAAAATTTGATAATAAATGGTGATAATTCCGCTAAATATCTTTTAAAGTCATTTGTATTGAACTAATCATACTTTTTATATTTTATCGTTAAGTTCACATAATTTTACATCTAAAACACGTCTTTACATTACATTTGGGTGAATATAAAAGGTCGTAAAAAAATTTTGAAAAACAGGTGATGAATCCGCTAAATATCGTTTAAAGTCATTTCTATTAAACTAATCATACTTTTTATATTTTTATCGTTAAGTTCACATTATTTTACATCAAAATCACGTCTTTACAATACATTTGGGTGAATATAAAAGGTCGTAAAAAAATTTTGAAATACAGGTGATGAATCCGCTAAACATCGTCTTAAGTCATTTCTATTAAACTAATCATACTTTTTATATTTTTAACGTTAAGTTCACAATATTTTACATCTAAAACACGTATTTACAATACATTTGGTGAATTAAAAAAATAGAAAAAAATTTTGGAATAAATTTGGTAAAAAATGGTGATAATTTCGCTAAATATCTTTTAGAGTCATTTGTATTGAACTAATCATACTTTTTATATTTTTATCGTTAAGTTCACATTATTTTACATCTAAAACACGTATTTACAATACATTTGGGTGAATACAAAAAATAGAAAAAAAATTTGGGAAAAACAAGTGATGAATCCGCTAAATATCGTCTTAAGTCATTTCTATTAAACTAATCATACTTTTTATATTTTTAACGTTAAGTTCACATTATTTTACATCTAAAACACGTATTTACAATACATTTGGGTGAATACAAAAAATAGAAAAAAAATTGGGGAAAAAATTTCGTAAAAAATGGTGATAATTCCGCTAAATATCGATTAAAGTTATTTGTATTGAACTAATCATACTTTTTATATTTTTATCGTTAAGTTCACATTATTTTACATCTAAAACACGTATTTACAATACATTTGGGTGAATACAAAAAATAGAAAAAAAATTTGGGATAAAATTTGGTAATAAATGGTGATAATTCCGCTAAATATCTTTTAAAGTCATTTGTATTGAACTAATCATACTTTTTATATTTTTATCGTTAAGTTCACATTATTTTACATCTAAAACACGTATTTACAATACATTTGGGTGAATACAAAAAATAGAAAAAAAATTTGGGAAAAAATTTGGTAAAAAATGGTGATAATTCCGCTAAATATCGTTTAAAGTCATTTGTATTGAACTAATCATACTTTTTATATTTTTATCGTTAAGTTCACATTATTTTACATCTAAAACACGTCTTTACAATACATTTGGGTGAATATAAAAGGTCGTAAAAAAATTTTGAAATACAGGTGATGAATCCGCTAAATATCGTCTTAAGTCATTTCTATTAAACTAATCACACTTTTTATAATTTTAACGTTAAGTTCACATTATTTTACATCTAAAACACGTATTTGCAATACATTTGGGTGAATACAAAAAATAGAAAAAAAATTTGGGAAAAAATTTGGTAAAAAATGGTGATAATTTCGCTAAATATCGATTAAAGTCATTTCTATTAAACTAATCATACTTTTTATATTTTTAACGTTAAGTTCACATTATTTTACATCTAAAACACGTATTTACAATACATTTGGGTGAATACAAAAAATAGAAAAAAAATTTGGGAAAAAATTTGGTAAAAAATAGTGATAATTTCGCTAAATATCGATTAAAGTAATTTGTATTGAACTAATCTTCCTTTTTATATTTTTATCGTTAAGTTCACATAATTTTACATCTAAAACACGTCTTTACAATACATTTGGGTGAATATAAAATGTCATAAAAAAATTTTGAAATACAGGTGATGAATCCGGTAAATATCGTCTTAAGTCATTTCTATTATATAATCACACTTTTTATATTTTTAACGTTAAGTTCACATTATTTTACATCTAAAACACGTATTTACAATACATTTGGGTGAATACAAAAAATAGAAAAAAAATTTGGGAAAAAATTTGGTAAAAAATGGTGATAATTTCGCTAAATATCGATTAAAGTCATTTCTATTAAACTAATCATACTATTTATATTTTTAACGTTAATTTCACATTATTTTACATCTAAAACACGTATTTACAATACATTTGGGTGAATACAAAAAATAGAAAAAAAATTTGGGAAAAAATTTGGTAAAAAATGGTGATAATTCCGCTAAATATCGATTAAAGTTATTTGTATTAAACTAATCATACTTTTTATATTTTTATCGTTAAGTTCACATTATTTTACATCTAAATCACGTATTTACAATACATTTGGGTGAATATAAAAGGTCGTAAAAAAATTTTGAAAAAATGGTGATAATTCCGCTAAATATCGTTTAAAGTCATTTGTATTGAACTAATCATACTTTTTATATTTTTATCGTTAAGTTCACATTATTTTACATCTAAATCACGTCTTTACAATACATTTGGATGAATATAAAAGGTCGTAAAAAAATTTTGAAAAACAGGTGATGAATCCGCTAAATATTGTCTTAAGTAATTTCTATTAAACTAATCATACTTTTTATATTTTTAACGTTAAGTTCACATTATTTTACATCTAAAACACGTATTTACAATACATTTGGGTGAATACAAAAAATAGAAAAAAAATTTGGGAAAAAATTTGATAATAAATGGTGATAATTCCGCTAAATATCTTTTAAAGTCATTTGTATTGAACTAATCATACTTTTTATATTTTATCGTTAAGTTCACATAATTTTACATCTAAAACACGTCTTTACATTACATTTGGGTGAATATAAAAGGTCGTAAAAAAATTTTGAAAAACAGGTGATGAATCCGCTAAATATCGTTTAAAGTCATTTCTATTAAACTAATCATACTTTTTATATTTTTAACGTTAAGTTCACATTATTTTACATCAAAATCACGTCTTTACAATACATTTGGGTGAATATAAAAGGTCGTAAAAAAATTTTGAAATACAGGTGATGAATCCGCTAAACATCGTCTTAAGTCATTTCTATTAAACTAATCATACTTTTTATATTTTTAACGTTAAGTTCACAATATTTTACATCTAAAACACGTATTTACAATACATTTGGTGAATTAAAAAAATAGAAAAAAATTTTGGAATAAATTTGGTAAAAAATGGTGATAATTTCGCTAAATATCTTTTAGAGTCATTTGTATTGAACTAATCATACTTTTTATATTTTATCGTTAAGTTCACATTATTTTACATCTAAAACACGTCTTTACACTACATTTGGGTGAATATAAAAGGTCGTTAAAAAATTTTGAAAAACAAGTGATGAATCCGCTAAATATCGTCTTAAGTAATTTCTATTAAACTAATCATACTATTTATATTTTTAACGTTAAGTTCACATTATTTTACATCTAAAACACGTATTTACAATACATTTGGGTGAAACAAAAAATAGAAAAAAAATTGGGGAAAAAATTTGCTAAAAAATGGTGATAATTCCGCTAAATATCGATTAAAGTTATTTGTATTGAACTAATCATACTTTTTATATTTTTATCGTTAAGTTCACATTATTTTACATCTAAATCACGTATTTACAATACATTTGGGTGAATATAAAAGGTCGTAAAAAAATTTTGAAAAAATGGTGATAATTCCGCTAAATATCGTTTAAAGTCATTTGTATTGAACTAATCATACTTTTTATATTTTTATCGTTAAGTTCACATTATTTTACATCAAAATCACGTCTTTACAATACATTTGGGTGAATATAAAAGGTCGTAAAAAAATTTGGAAATACAGGTGATGAATCCGCTAAATATCGTCTTAAGTCATTTCTATTAAACTAATCATACTTTTTATATTTTTAACGTTAAGATCACAATATTTTACATCTAAAACACGTATTTACAATACATTTGGTGAATTAAAAAAATAGAAAAAAATTTTGGAATAAATTTGGTAAAAAATGGTGATAATTTCGCTAAATATCGATTAAAGTCGTTTGTATTGAACTAATCATACTTTTTATATTTTTATCGTTAAGTTCACATGATTTTACATCTAAAACACGTCTTTACATTACATTTGGGTGAATATAAAAGGTCGTAAAAAAATTTTGAAAAACAGGTGATGAATCCGCTAAATATCGTTTAAAGTCATTTCTATGAAACTAATCATACTTTTTATATTTTTAACGTTAAGTTCACATTATTTTACATCTAAAACACGTATTTACAATACATTTGGGTGAATACAAAAAATAGAAAAAAAATTTGGGAAAAACAAGTGATGAATCCGCTAAATATCGTCTTAAGTCATTTCTATTAAACTAATCATACTTTTTATATTTTTAACGTTAAGTTCACATTATTTTACATCTAAAACACGTATTTACAATACATTTGGGTGAATACAAAAAATAGAAAAAAAATTGGGGAAAAAATTTCGTAAAAAATGGTGATAATTCCGCTAAATATCGATTAAAGTTATTTGTATTGAACTAATCATACTTTTTATATTTTTATCGTTAAGTTCACATTATTTTACATCTAAAACACGTATTTACAATACATTTGGGTGAATACAAAAAATAGAAAAAAAATTTGGGATAAAATTTGGTAATAAATGGTGATAATTCCGCTAAATATCTTTTAAAGTCATTTGTATTGAACTAATCATACTTTTTATATTTTTATCGTTAAGTTCACATTATTTTACATCTAAAACACGTATTTACAATACATTTGGGTGAATACAAAAAATAGAAAAAAAATTTGGGAAAAAATTTGGTAAAAAATGGTGATAATTCCGCTAAATATCGTTTAAAGTCATTTGTATTGAACTAATCATACTTTTTATATTTTTATCGTTAAGTTCACATTATTTTACATCTAAAACACGTCTTTACAATACATTTGGGTGAATATAAAAGGTCGTAAAAAAATTTTGAAATACAGGTGATGAATCCGCTAAATATCGTCTTAAGTCATTTCTATTAAACTAATCACACTTTTTATAATTTTAACGTTAAGTTCACATTATTTTACATCTAAAACACGTATTTGCAATACATTTGGGTGAATACAAAAAATAGAAAAAAAATTTGGGAAAAAATTTGGTAAAAAATGGTGATAATTTCGCTAAATATCGATTAAAGTCATTTCTATTAAACTAATCATACTTTTTATATTTTTAACGTTAAGTTCACATTATTTTACATCTAAAACACGTATTTACAATACATTTGGGTGAATACAAAAAATAGAAAAAAAATTTGGGAAAAAATTTGGTAAAAAATAGTGATAATTTCGCTAAATATCGATTAAAGTCATTTGTATTGAACTAATCTTCCTTTTTATATTTTTATCGTTAAGTTCACATAATTTTACATCTAAAACACGTCTTTACAATACATTTGGGTGAATATAAAATGTCATAAAAAAATTTTGAAATACAGGTGATGAATCCGGTAAATATCGTCTTAAGTCATTTCTATTATATAATCACACTTTTTATATTTTTAACGTTAAGTTCACATTATTTTACATCTAAAACACGTATTTACAATACATTTGGGTGAATACAAAAAATAGAAAAAAAATTTGGGAAAAAATTTGGTAAAAAATGGTGATAATTTCGCTAAATATCGATTAAAGTCATTTCTATTAAACTAATCATACTATTTATATTTTTAACGTTAATTTCACATTATTTTACATCTAAAACACGTATTTACAATACATTTGGGTGAATACAAAAAATAGAAAAAAAATTTGGGAAAAAATTTGGTAAAAAATGGTGATAATTCCGCTAAATATCGATTAAAGTTATTTGTATTGAACTAATCATACTTTTTATATTTTTATCGTTAAGTTCACATTATTTTACATCTAAATCACGTATTTACAATACATTTGGGTGAATATAAAAGGTCGTAAAAAAATTTTGAAAAAATGGTGATAATTCCGCTAAATATCGTTTAAAGTCATTTGTATTGAACTAATCATACTTTTTATATTTTTATCGTTAAGTTCACATTATTTTACATCTAAAACACGTATTTTTACAATACATTTGGTGAATTAAAAAAATAGAAAAAAATTTTGGAATAAATTTGGTAAAAAATGGTGATAATTTCGCTAAATATCTTTTAGAGTCATTTGTATTGAACTAATCATACTTTTTATATTTTATCGTTAAGTTCACATTATTTTACATCTAAAACACGTCTTTACACTACATTTGGGTGAATATAAAAGGTCGTTAAAAAATTTTGAAAAACAAGTGATGAATCCGCTAAATATCGTCTTAAGTAATTTCTATTAAACTAATCATACTATTTATATTTTTAACGTTAAGTTCACATTATTTTACATCTAAAACACGTATTTACAATACATTTGGGTGAAACAAAAAATAGAAAAAAAATTGGGGAAAAAATTTGCTAAAAAATGGTGATAATTCCGCTAAATATCGATTAAAGTTATTTGTATTGAACTAATCATACTTTTTATATTTTTATCGTTAAGTTCACATTATTTTACATCTAAATCACGTATTTACAATACATTTGGGTGAATATAAAAGGTCGTAAAAAAATTTTGAAAAAATGGTGATAATTCCGCTAAATATCGTTTAAAGTCATTTGTATTGAACTAATCATACTTTTTATATTTTTATCGTTAAGTTCACATTATTTTACATCTAAAACACGTCTTTACAATACATTTGGGTGAATATAAAAGGTCGTAAAAAAATTTTGAAATACAGGTGATGAATCCGCTAAATATCGTCTTAAGTCATTTCTATTAAACTAATCACACTTTTTATAATTTTAACGTTAAGTTCACATTATTTTACATCTAAAACACGTATTTGCAATACATTTGGGTGAATACAAAAAATAGAAAAAAAATTTGGGAAAAAATTTGGTAAAAAATGGTGATAATTTCGCTAAATATCGATTAAAGTCATTTCTATTAAACTAATCATACTTTTTATATTTTTAACGTTAAGTTCACATTATTTTACATCTAAAACACGTATTTACAATACATTTGGGTGAATACAAAAAATAGAAAAAAAATTTGGGAAAAAATTTGGTAAAAAATAGTGATAATTTCGCTAAATATCGATTAAAGTCATTTGTATTGAACTAATCTTCCTTTTTATATTTTTATCGTTAAGTTCACATAATTTTACATCTAAAACACGTCTTTACAATACATTTGGGTGAATATAAAATGTCATAAAAAAATTTTGAAATACAGGTGATGAATCCGGTAAATATCGTCTTAAGTCATTTCTATTATATAATCACACTTTTTATATTTTTAACGTTAAGTTCACATTATTTTACATCTAAAACACGTATTTACAATACATTTGGGTGAATACAAAAAATAGAAAAAAAATTTGGGAAAAAATTTGGTAAAAAATGGTGATAATTTCGCTAAATATCGATTAAAGTCATTTCTATTAAACTAATCATACTATTTATATTTTTAACGTTAATTTCACATTATTTTACATCTAAAACACGTATTTACAATACATTTGGGTGAATACAAAAAATAGAAAAAAAATTTGGGAAAAAATTTGGTAAAAAATGGTGATAATTCCGCTAAATATCGATTAAAGTTATTTGTATTGAACTAATCATACTTTTTATATTTTTATCGTTAAGTTCACATTATTTTACATCTAAATCACGTATTTACAATACATTTGGGTGAATATAAAAGGTCGTAAAAAAATTTTGAAAAAATGGTGATAATTCCGCTAAATATCGTTTAAAGTCATTTGTATTGAACTAATCATACTTTTTATATTTTTATCGTTAAGTTCACATTATTTTACATCTAAAACACGTATTTTTACAATACATTTGGTGAATTAAAAAAATAGAAAAAAATTTTGGAATAAATTTGGTAAAAAATGGTGATAATTTCGCTAAATATCTTTTAGAGTCATTTGTATTGAACTAATCATACTTTTTATATTTTATCGTTAAGTTCACATTATTTTACATCTAAAACACGTCTTTACACTACATTTGGGTGAATATAAAAGGTCGTTAAAAAATTTTGAAAAACAAGTGATGAATCCGCTAAATATCGTCTTAAGTAATTTCTATTAAACTAATCATACTATTTATATTTTTAACGTTAAGTTCACATTATTTTACATCTAAAACACGTATTTACAATACATTTGGGTGAAACAAAAAATAGAAAAAAAATTGGGGAAAAAATTTGCTAAAAAATGGTGATAATTCCGCTAAATATCGATTAAAGTTATTTGTATTGAACTAATCATACTTTTTATATTTTTATCGTTAAGTTCACATTATTTTACATCTAAATCACGTATTTACAATACATTTGGGTGAATATAAAAGGTCGTAAAAAAATTTTGAAAAAATGGTGATAATTCCGCTAAATATCGTTTAAAGTCATTTGTATTGAACTAATCATACTTTTTATATTTTTATCGTTAAGTTCACATTATTTTACATCAAAATCACGTCTTTACAATACATTTGGGTGAATATAAAAGGTCGTAAAAAAATTTGGAAATACAGGTGATGAATCCGCTAAATATCGTCTTAAGTCATTTCTATTAAACTAATCATACTTTTTATATTTTTAACGTTAAGATCACAATATTTTACATCTAAAACACGTATTTACAATACATTTGGTGAATTAAAAAAATAGAAAAAAATTTTGGAATAAATTTGGTAAAAAATGGTGATAATTTCGCTAAATATCGATTAAAGTCATTTGTATTGAACTAATCATACTTTTTATATTTTTATCGTTAAGTTCACATGATTTTACATCTAAAACACGTCTTTACATTACATTTGGGTGAATATAAAAGGTCGTAAAAAAATTTTGAAAAACAGGTGATGAATCCGCTAAATATCGTTTAAAGTCATTTCTATGAAACTAATCATACTTTTTATATTTTTAACGTTAAGTTCACATTATTTTACATCAAAATCACGTCTTTACAATACATTTGGGTGAATATAAAAGGTCGTAAAAAAATTTTGAAATACAGGTGATGAATCCGCTAAATATCGTCTTAAGTCATTTCTATTAAACTAATCATACTTTTTATATTTTTATCGTTAAGTTCACAATATTTTACATCTAAAACACGTATTTACAATACATTTGGTGAATTAAAAAAATAGAAAAAAAATTTTGGAATAAATTTGGTAAAAAATGGTGATTATTCCGCTAAATATCTTTTAAAGTCATTTGTATTGAACTAATCATACTTTTTATATTTTATCGTTAAGTTCACATAATTTTACATCTAAAACACGTCTTTACATTACATTTGGGTGAATATAGAAGGTCGTAAAAAAATTTGGTAAAAAATTGTGATAATTTCGCTAAATATCGATTAAAGTCATTTGTATTGAACTAATCATACTTTTTATATTTTTATCGTTAAGTTCACATAATTTTACATCTAAAACACGTCTTTACACTACATTTGGGTGAATACATAAGGTCGTTAAAAAATTTTGAAAAACAAGTGATGAATCCGCTAAATATCGTCTTAAGTAATTTCTATTAAACTAATCATACTTTTTATATTTTTAACGTTAAGTTCACATTATTTTACATCTAAAACACGTCTTTACATTACATTTGGGTGAATATAAAAGGTCGTAAAAAAATTTGGTAAAAAATTGTGATAATTTCGCTAAATATCGTTTAAAGTCATTTGTATTGAACTAATCATACTTTTTATATTTTTAACGTTAAGTTCACATTATTTTACATCTAAAACACGTATTTACAATACATTTGGTGAATTAAAAAAATAGAAAAAAAATTTTGGAATAAATTTGGTAAAAAATGGTGATTATTCCGATAAATATCTTTTAAAGTCATTTGTATTGAACTAATCATACTTTTTATATTTTATCGTTAAGTTCACATAATTTTACATCTAAAACACGTCTTTACATTACATTTGGGTGAATATAGAAGGTCGTAAAAAAATTTGGTAAAAAATTGTGATAATTTCGCTAAATATCGATTAAAGTCATTTGTATTGAACTAATCATACTTTTTATATTTTTATCGTTAAGTTCACATTATTTTACATCTAAAACACGTATTTACAATACATTTGGGTGAATACAAAAAATAGAAAAAAAATTTTGGAATAAATTTGGTAAAAAATGGTGATAATTCCGCTAAATATCGATTAAAGTTATTTGTATTGAACTAATCATACTTTTTATATTTTTATCGTTAAGTTCACATTATTTTACATCTAAAACACGTATTTACAATACATTTGGGTGAATACAAAAAATAGAAAAAAAATTTGGGAAAAAATTTGGTAATAAATGGTGATAATTCCGCTAAATATCGATTAAAGTTATTTGTATTGAACTAATCATACTTTTTATATTTTTATCGTTAAGTTCACATTATTTTACATCTAAATCACGTCTTTACAATACATTTGGGTGAATATAAAAGGTCGTAAAAAAATTTGGTAAAAAATTGTGATAATTTCGCTAAATATCGATTAAAGTCATTTGTATTGAACTAATCATACTTTTTATATTTTTATCGTTAAGTTCACATAATTTTACATCTAAAACACGTCTTTACACTACATTTGGGTGAATACATAAGGTCGTTAAAAAATTTTGAAAAACAAGTGATGAATCCGCTAAATATCGTCTTAAGTAATTTTTATTAAACTAATCATACTTTTTATATTTTTAACGTTAAGTTCACAATATTTTACATCTAAAACACGTATTTACAATACATTTGGTGAATTAAAAAAATAGAAAAAAAATTTTGGAATAAATTTGGTAAAAAATGGTGATTATTCCGCTAAATATCTTTTAAAGTCATTTGTATTGAACTAATCATACTTTTTATATTTTATCGTTAAGTTCACATAATTTTACATCTAAAACACGTCTTTACATTACATTTGGGTGAATATAAAAGGTCGTAAAAAAATTTTGAAATACAGGTGATGAATCCGCTAAATATCGTCTTAAGTCATTTCTATTAAACTAATCATACTTTTTATATTTTTAACGTTAAGTTCACAATATTTTACATCTAAAACACGTATTTACAATACATTTGGTGAATTAAAAAAATAGAAAAAAAATTTTGGAATAAATTTGGTAAAAAATGGTGATTATTCCGCTAAATATCTTTTAAAGTCATTTGTATTGAACTAATCATACTTTTTATATTTTATCGTTAAGTTCACATAATTTTACATCTAAAACACGTCTTTACATTACATTTGGGTGAATATAGAAGGTCGTAAAAAAATTTGGTAAAAAATTGTGATAATTTCGCTAAATATCGATTAAAGTCATTTGTATTGAACTAATCATACTTTTTATATTTTTTCGTTAAGTTCACATAATTTTACATCTAAAACACGTCTTTACACTACATTTGGGTGAATACATAAGGTCGTTAAAAAATTTTGAAAAACAAGTGATGAATCCGCTAAATATCGTCTTAAGTAATTTCTATTAAACTAATCATACTTTTTATATTTTTAACGTTAAGTTCACATTATTTTACATCTAAAACATGTCTTTACATTACATTTGGGTGAATATAAAAGGTCGTAAAAAAATTTGGTAAAAAATTGTGATAATTTCGCTAAATATCGTTTAAAGTCATTTGTATTGAACTAATCATACTTTTTATATTTTTAACGTTAAGTTCACATTATTTTACATCTAAAACACGTATTTACAATACATTTGGTGAATTAAAAAAATAGAAAAAAAATTTTGGAATAAATTTGGTAAAAAATGGTGATTATTCCGATAAATATCTTTTAAAGTCATTTGTATTGAACTAATCATACTTTTTATATTTTATCGTTAAGTTCACATAATTTTACATCTAAAACACGTCTTTACATTACATTTGGGTGAATATAGAAGGTCGTAAAAAAATTTTGAAAAAATGGTGATAATTCCGCTAAATATCGTTTAAAGTCATTTGTACTGAACTAATCATACTTTTTATATTTTTATCGTTATGTTCACATTATTTTACATCTAAAACACGTATTTACAATACATTTGGGTGAATACAAAAAATAGAAAAAAAATTTTGGAATAAATTTGGTAAAAAATGGTGATAATTCCGCTAAATATCGATTAAAGTTATTTGTATTGAACTAATCATACTTTTTATATTTTTATCGTTAAGTTCACATTATTTTACATCTATAACACGTATTTACAATACATTTGGGTGAATACAAAAAATAGAAAAAAAATTTGGGAAAAAATTTGGTAATAAATGGTGATAATTCCGCTAAATATCGATTAAAGTTATTTGTATTGAACTAATCATACTTTTTATATTTTTAACGTTAAGTTCACATTATTTTACATCTAAATCACGTCTTTACAATACATTTGGGTGAATATAAAAGGTCGTAAAAAAATTTGGTAAAAAATTGTGATAATTTCGCTAAATATCGATTAAAGTCATTTGTATTGAACTAATCATACTTTTTATATTTTTATCGTTAAGTTCACATAATTTTACATCTAAAACACGTCTTTACACTACATTTGGGTGAATACATAAGGTCGTTAAAAAATTTTGAAAAACAAGTGATGAATCCGCTAAATATCGTCTTAAGTAATTTCTATTAAACTAATCATACTTTTTATATTTTTAACGTTAAGTTCACAATATTTTACATCTAAAACACGTCTTTACATTACATTTGGGTGAATATAGAAGGTCGTAAAAAAATTTGGTAAAAAATTGTGATAATTTCGCTAAATATCGATTAAAGTCATTTGTATTGAACTAATCATACTTTTTATATTTTTATCGTTAAGTTCACATAATTTTACATCTAAAACACGTCTTTACACTACATTTGGGTGAATACATAAGGTCGTTAAAAAATTTTGAAAAACAAGTGATGAATCCGCTAAATATCGTCTTAAGTAATTTCTATTAAACTAATCATACTTTTTATATTTTTAACGTTAAGTTCACATTATTTTACATCTAAAACACGTCTTTACATTACATTTGGGTGAATATAAAAGGTCGTAAAAAAATTTGGTAAAAAATTGTGATAATTTCGCTAAATATCGTTTAAAGTCATTTGTATTGAACTAATCATACTTTTTATATTTTTAACGTTAAGTTCACATTATTTTACATCTAAAACACGTATTTACAATACATTTGGTGAATTAAAAAAATAGAAAAAAAATTTTGGAATAAATTTGGTAAAAAATGGTGATTATTCCGATAAATATCTTTTAAAGTCATTTGTATTGAACTAATCATACTTTTTATATTTTATCGTTAAGTTCACATAATTTTACATCTAAAACACGTCTTTACATTACATTTGGGTGAATATAGAAGGTCGTAAAAAAATTTGGTAAAAAATTGTGATAATTTCGCTAAATATCGATTAAAGTCATTTGTATTGAACTAATCATACTTTTTATATTTTTATCGTTAAGTTCACATTATTTTACATCTAAATCACGTATTTACAATACATTTGGGTGAATATAAAAGGTCGTAAAAAAATTTTGAAAAAATGGTGATAATTCCGCTAAATATCGTTTAAAGTGATTTGTATTGAACTAATCATACTTTTTATATTTTTATCGTTATGTTCACATTATTTTACATCTAAAACACGTATTTACAATACATTTGGGTGAATACAAAAAATAGAAAAAAAATTTTGGAATAAATTTGGTAAAAAATGGTGATAATTCCGCTAAATATCGATTAAAGTTATTTGTATTGAACTAATCATACTTTTTATATTTTTATCGTTAAGTTCACATTATTTTACATCTAAAACACGTATTTACAATACATTTGGGTGAATACAAAAAATAGAAAAAAAATTTGGGAAAAAATTTGGTAATAAATGGTGATAATTCCGCTAAATATCGATTAAAGTTATTTGTATTGAACTAATCATACTTTTTATATTTTTATCGTTAAGTTCACATTATTTTACATCTAAATCACGTCTTTACAATACATTTGGGTGAATATAAAAGGTCGTAAAAAAATTTGGTAAAAAATTGTGATAATTTCGCTAAATATCGATTAAAGTCATTTGTATTGAACTAATCATACTTTTTATATTTTTATCGTTAAGTTCACATAATTTTACATCTAAAACACGTCTTTACACTACATTTGGGTGAATACATAAGGTCGTTAAAAAATTTTGAAAAACAAGTGATGAATCCGCTAAATATCGTCTTAAGTAATTTCTATTAAACTAATCATACTTTTTATATTTTTAACGTTAAGTTCACAATATTTTACATCTAAAACACGTATTTACAATACATTTGGTGAATTAAAAAAATAGAAAAAAAATTTTGGAATAAATTTGGTAAAAAATGGTGATTATTCCGCTAAATATCTTTTAAAGTCATTTGTATTGAACTAATCATACTTTTTATATTTTATCGTTAAGTTCACATAATTTTACATCTAAAACACGTCTTTACATTACATTTGGGTGAATATAAAAGGTCGTAAAAAAATTTTGAAATACAGGTGATGAATCCGCTAAATATCGTCTTAAGTCATTTCTATTAAACTAATCATACTTTTTATATTTTTAACGTTAAGTTCACAATATTTTACATCTAAAACACGTATTTACAATACATTTGGTGAATTAAAAAAATAGAAAAAAAATTTTGGAATAAATTTGGTAAAAAATGGTGATTATTCCGCTAAATATCTTTTAAAGTCATTTGTATTGAACTAATCATACTTTTTATATTTTATCGTTAAGTTCACATAATTTTACATCTAAAACACGTCTTTACATTACATTTGGGTGAATATAAAAGGTCGTAAAAAAATTTTGAAATACAGGTGATGAATCCGCTAAATATCGTCTTAAGTCATTTCTATTAAACTAATCATACTTTTTATATTTTTAACGTTAAGTTCACAATATTTTACATCTAAAACACGTATTTACAATACATTTGGTGAATTAAAAAAATAGAAAAAAAATTTTGGAATAAATTTGGTAAAAAATGGTGATTATTCCGCTAAATATCTTTTAAAGTCATTTGTATTGAACTAATCATACTTTTTATATTTTATCGTTAAGTTCACATGATTTTACATCTAAAACACGTCTTTACATTACATTTGGGTGAATATAAAAGGTCGTAAAAAAATTTTGAAAAACAGGTGATGAATCCGCTAAATATCGTTTAAAGTCATTTCTATTAAACTAATCATACTTTTTATATTTTTAACGTTAAGTTCACATTATTTTACATCAAAATCACGTCTTTACAATACATTTGGGTGAATATAAAAGGTCGTAAAAAAATTTTGAAATACAGGTGATGAATCCGCTAAATATCGTCTTAAGTCATTTCTATTAAACTAATCATACTTTTTATATTTTTATCGTTAAGTTCACAATATTTTACATCTAAAACAAGTATTTACAATACATTTGGTGAATTAAAAAAATAGAAAAAAAATTTTGGAATAAATTTGGTAAAAAATGGTGATTATTCCGCTAAATATCTTTTAAAGTCATTTGTATTGAACTAATCATACTTTTTATATTTTATCGTTAAGTTCACATAATTTTACATCTAAAACACGTCTTTACATTACATTTGGGTGAATATAGAAGGTCGTAAAAAAATTTGGTAAAAAATTGTGATAATTTCGCTAAATATCGATTAAAGTCATTTGTATTGAACTAATCATACTTTTTATATTTTTATCGTTAAGTTCACATAATTTTACATCTAAAACACGTCTTTACACTACATTTGGGTGAATACATAAGGTCGTTAAAAAATTTTGAAAAACAAGTGATGAATCCGCTAAATATCGTCTTAAGTAATTTCTATTAAACTAATCATACTTTTTATATTTTTAACGTTAAGTTCACATTATTTTACATCTAAAACACGTCTTTACATTACATTTGGGTGAATATAAAAGGTCGTAAAAAAATTTGGTAAAAAATTGTGATAATTTCGCTAAATATCGTTTAAAGTCATTTGTATTGAACTAATCATACTTTTTATATTTTTAACGTTAAGTTCACATTATTTTACATCTAAAACACGTATTTACAATACATTTGGTGAATTAAAAAAATAGAAAAAAAATTTTGGAATAAATTTGGTAAAAAATGGTGATTATTCCGCTAAATATCTTTTAAAGTCATTTGTATTGAACTAATCATACTTTTTATATTTTATCGTTAAGTTCACATAATTTTACATCTAAAACACGTCTTTACATTACATTTGGGTGAATATAGAAGGTCGTAAAAAAATTTAATAAAAAATTGTGATAATTTCGCTAAATATCGATTAAAGTCATTTGTATTGAACTAATCATACTTTTTATATTTTTATCGTTAAGTTCACATTATTTTACATCTAAATCACGTATTTACAATACATTTGGGTGAATATAAAAGGTCGTAAAAAAATTTTGAAAAAATGGTGATAATTCCGCTAAATATCGTTTAAAGTCATTTGTATTGAACTAATCATACTTTTTATATTTTTATCGTTATGTTCACATTATTTTACATCTAAAACACGTATTTACAATACATTTGGGTGAATACAAAAAATAGAAAAAAAATTTTGGAATAAATTTGGTAAAAAATGGTGATAATTCCGCTAAATATCGATTAAAGTTATTTGTATTGAACTAATCATACTTTTTATATTTTTATCGTTAAGTTCACATTATTTTACATCTAAAACACGTATTTACAATACATTTGGGTGAATACAAAAAATAGAAAAAAAATTTGGGAAAAAATTTGGTAATAAATGGTGATAATTCCGCTAAATATCGATTAAAGTTATTTGTATTGAACTAATCATACTTTTTATATTTTTATCGTTAAGTTCACATTATTTTACATCTAAATCACGTCTTTACAATACATTTGGGTGAATATAAAAGGTCGTAAAAAAATTTGGTAAAAAATTGTGATAATTTCGCTAAATATCGATTAAAGTCATTTGTATTGAACTAATCATACTTTTTATATTTTTATCGTTAAGTTCACATAATTTTACATCTAAAACACGTCTTTACACTACATTTGGGTGAATACATAAGGTCGTTAAAAAATTTTGAAAAACAAGTGATGAATCCGCTAAATATCGTCTTAAGTAATTTCTATTAAACTAATCATACTTTTTATATTTTTAACGTTAAGTTCACAATATTTTACATCTAAAACACGTATTTACAATACATTTGGTGAATTTAAAAAATAGAAAAAAAATTTTGGAATAAATTTGGTAAAAAATGGTGATTATTCCGCTAAATATCTTTTAAAGTCATTTGTATTGAACTAATCATACTTTTTATATTTTATCGTTAAGTTCACATAATTTTACATCTAAAACACGTCTTTACATTACATTTGGGTGAATATAAAAGGTCGTAAAAAAATTTTGAAATACAGGTGATGAATCCGCTAAATATCGTCTTAAGTCATTTCTATTAAACTAATCATACTTTTTATATTTTTAACGTTAAGTTCACAATATTTTACATCTAAAACACGTATATACAATACATTTGGTGAATTAAAAAAATAGAAAAAAAATTTTGGAATAAATTTGGTAAAAAATGGTGATTATTCCGCTAAATATCTTTTAAAGTCATTTGTATTGAACTAATCATACTTTTTATATTTTATCGTTAAGTTCACATAATTTTACATCTAAAACACGTCTTTACATTACATTTGGGTGAATATAAAAGGTCGTAAAAAAATTTTGAAATACAGGTGATGAATCCGCTAAATATCGTCTTAAGTCATTTCTATTAAACTAATCATACTTTTTATATTTTTAACGTTAAGTTCACAATATTTTACATCTAAAACACGTATTTACAATACATTTGGTGAATTAAAAAAATAGAAAAAAAATTTTGGAATAAATTTGGTAAAAAATGGTGATTATTCCGCTAAATATCTTTTAAAGTCATTTGTATTGAACTAATCATACTTTTTATATTTTATCGTTAAGTTCACATAATTTTACATCTAAAACACGTCTTTACATTACATTTGGGTGAATATAGAAGGTCGTAAAAAAATTTGGTAAAAAATTGTGATAATTTCGCTAAATATCGATTAAAGTCATTTGTATTGAACTAATCATACTTTTTATATTTTTATCGTTAAGTTCACATAATTTTACATCTAAAACACGTCTTTACACTACATTTGGGTGAATATAAAAGGTCGTTAAAAAATTTTGAAAAACAAGTGATGAATCCGCTAAATATCGTCTTAAGTCATTTCTATTAAACTAATCATACTTTTTATATTTTTAACGTTAAGTTCACATTATTTTACATCTAAAACACGTATTTACAATACATTTGGTGAATTAAAAAAATAGAAAAAAAATTTTGGAATAAATTTGGTAAAAAATGGTGATAATTCCGCTAAATATCTTTTAAAGTCATTTGTATTGAACTAATCATACTTTTTAAATTTTTATCGTTAAGTTCACATTATTTTACATCTAAAACACGTCTTTACAATACATTTGGGTGAATATAAAAGGTCGTAAAAAAATTTTGAAAAACAGGTGATGAATCCGCTAAATATTGTCTTAAGTAATTTCTATTAAACTAATCATACTTTTTATATTTTTAACGTTAAGTTCACATTATTTTACATCTAAAACCCGTATTTACAATACATTTGGGTGAATACAAAAAATAGAAAAAAAAATTTGGGAAAAAATTTGGTAATAAATGGTGATAATTCCGCTAAATATCTTTTAAAGTCATTTGTATTGAACTAATCATACTTTTTAAATTTTATCGTTAAGTTCACATTATTTTACATCTAAAACACGTCTTTACATTACATTTGGGTGAATATAAAAGGTCGTAAAAAAATTTGGTAAAAAATTGTGATAATTTCGCTAAATATCGTTTAAAGTCATTTGTATTGAACTAATCATACTTTTTATATTTTTAACGTTAAGTTCACATTATTTTACATCTAAAACACGTATTTACAATACATTTGGGTGAATACAAAAAATAGAAAAAAAATTTGGGAAAAAATTTGGTAAAAAATGGTGATAATTCCGCTAAATATCGATTAAAGTTAATTGTATTGAACTAATCATACTTTTTATATTTTTATCGTTAAGTTCACATTATTTTACATCTAAAAAACGTATTTACAATACATTTGGGTGAATACAAAAAATAGAAAAAAAATTGGGGAAAAAATTTGGTAAAAAATGGTGATAATTCCGCTAAATATCGATTAAAGTTCTTTGTATTGAACTAATCATACTTTTTATATTTTTATCGTTAAGTTCACATTATTTTACATCTAAAACACGTATTTACAATACATTTGGGTGAATACAAAAAATAGAAAAAAAATTTGGGAAAAAATTTGGTAATAAATGGTGATAATTCCGATAAATATCGATTAAAGTTATTTGTATTGAACTAATCATACTTTTTATATTTTTATCGTTAAGTTCACATTATTTTACATCTAATTCACGTCTTTACAATACATTTGGGTGAATATAAAAGGTCGTAAAAAAATTTTGAAAAAATGGTGATAATTCCGCTAAATATCGTTTAAAGTCATTTGTATTGAACTAATCATACTTTTTATATTTTTATCGTTAAGTTCACATTATTTTACATCTAAAACACGTATTTACAATACATTTGGGTGAATACAAAAAATAGAAAAAAAATTGGGGAAAAAATTTGCTAAAAAATGGTGATAATTCCGCTAAATATCGATTAAAGTCATTTGTATTGAACTAATCATACTTTTTATATTTTATCGTTAAGTTCACATAATTTTACATCTAAAACACGTCTTTACATTACATTTGGGTGAATATAAAAGGTCGTAAAAAAATTTTGAAAAACAGGTGATGAATCCGCTAAATATCGTTTAAAGTCATTTCTATTAAACTAATCATACTTTTTATATTTTTAACGTTAAGTTCACATTATTTTACATCTAAAACACGTATTTACAATACATTTGGGTGAATACAAAAAATAGAAAAAAAATTTGGGAAAAAATTTGATAATAAATGGTGATAATTCCGCTAAATATCTTTTAAAGTCATTTGTATTGAACAAATCATACTTTTTATATTTTATCGTTAAGTTCACATAATTTTACATCTAAAACACGTCTTTACATTACATTTGGGTGAATATAAAAGGTCGTAAAAAAATTTTGAAAAACAGGTGATGAATCCGCTAAATATCGTTTAAAGTCATTTCTATTAAACTAATCATACTTTTTATATTTTTAACGTTAAGTTCACATTATTTTACATCAAAATCACGTCTTTACAATACATTTGGGTGAATATAAAAGGTCGTAAAAAAATTTTGAAATACAGGTGATGAATCCGCTAAATATCGTCTTAAGTCATTTCTATTAAACTAATCATACTTTTTATATTTTTAACGTTAAGTTCACAATATTTTACATCTAAAACACGTATTTACAATACATTTGGTGAATTAAAAAAATAGAAAAAAAATTTTGGAATAAATTTGGTAAAAAATGGTGATTATTCCGCTAAATATCTTTTAAAGTCATTTGTATTGAACTAATCATACTTTTTATATTTTATCGTTAAGTTCACATAATTTTACATCTAAAACACGTCTTTACATTACATTTGGGTGAATATAGAAGGTCGTAAAAAAATTTGGTAAAAAATTGTGATAATTTCGCTAAATATCGATTAAAGTCATTTGTATTGAACTAATCATACTTTTTATATTTTTATCGTTAAGTTCACATAATTTTACATCTAAAACACGTCTTTACACTACATTTGGGTGAATATAAAAGGTCGTTAAAAAATTTTGAAAAACAAGTGATGAATCCGCTAAATATCGTCTTAAGTCATTTCTATTAAACTAATCATACTTTTTATATTTTTAACGTTAAGTTCACATTATTTTACATCTAAAACACGTATTTACAATACATTTGGTGAATTAAAAAAATAGAAAAAAAATTTTGGAATAAATTTGGTAAAAAATGGTGATAATTCCGCTAAATATCTTTTAAAGTCATTTGTATTGAACTAATCATACTTTTTTAATTTTTATCGTTAAGTTCACAATATTTTACATCTAAAACACGTCTTTACAATACATTTGGGTGAATATAAAAGGTCGTAAAAAAATTTTGAAAAACAGGTGATGAATCCGCTAAATATTGTCTTAAGTAATTTCTATTAAACTAATCATACTTTTTATATTTTTAACGTTAAGTTCACATTATTTTACATCTAAAACACGTATTTACAATACATTTGGGTGAATACAAAAAATAGAAAAAAAATTTGGGAAAAAATTTGGTAATAAATGGTGATAATTCCGCTAAATATCTTTTAAAGTCATTTGTATTGAACTAATCATACTTTTTAAATTTTATCGTTAAGTTCACATAATTTTACATCTAAAACACGTCTTTACATTACATTTGGGTGAATATAAAAGGTCGTAAAAAAATTTGGTAAAAAATTGTGATAATTTCGCTAAATATCGTTTAAAGTCATTTGTATTGAACTAATCATACTTTTTATATTTTTAACGTTAAGTTCACATTATTTTACATCTAAAACACGTATTTACAATACATTTGGGTAAATACAAAAAATAGAAAAAAAATTTGGGAAAAAATTTGGTAAAAAATGGTGATAATTCCGCTAAATATCGTTTAAAGTCATTTGTATTGAACTAATCATACTTTTTAAATTTTCATCGTTAAGTTCACATTATTTTACATCTAAAACACGTATTTACAATACATTTGGGTGAATACAAAAAATAGAAAAAAAATTTGGGAAAAAATTTGGTAAAAAATGGTGATAATTTCGCTAAATATCGATTAAAGTCATTTGTATTGAACTAATCATACTTTTTATATTTTTATCGTTAAGTTCACATAATTTTACATCTAAAACACGTCTTTATAATACATTTGGGTGAATATAAAAGGTCGTAAAAAAATTTTGAAATACGGGTGATGAATCCGCTAAATATCATCTTAAGTCATTTCTATTAAACTAATCATACTTTTTACATTTTTAACGTTAAGTTCACATTATTTTACATCTAAAACACGTGTTTACAATACATTTGGGTGAATACAAAAAATAGAAAAAAAATTTGGTAAAAAATGGTGATAATTCCGCTAAATATCGTTTAAAGTCATTTGTATTGAACTAATCATACTTTTTATATTTTTATCGTTAAGTTCACATAATTTTACATCTAAAACACGTCTTTACACTACATTTGGGTGAATATAAAAGGTCGTTAAAAAATTTTGAAAAACAAGTGATGAATCCGCTAAATATCGTCTTAAGTCATTTCTATTAAACTAATCATACTTTTTATATTTTTAACGTTAAGTTCACATTATTTTACATCTAAAACACGTATTTACAATACATTTGGTGAATTAAAAAAATAGAAAAAAAATTTTGGAATAAATTTGGTAATAAATGGTGATAATTCCACTAAATATCGATTAAAGTTATTTGTATTGAACTAATCATACTTTTTATATTTTTATCGTTAAGTTCACATTATTTTACATCTAAAACACGTATTTACAATACATTTGGGTGAATACAAAAAATAGAAAAAAAATTTGGGAAAAAATTTGGTAATAAATGGTGATAATTCCGCTAAATATCGATTAAAGTTATTTGTATTGAACTAATCATACTTTTTATATTTTTATCGTTAAGTTCACATTATTTTACATCTAAATCACGTCTTTACAATACATTTGGGTGAATATAAAAGGTCGTAAAAAAATTTTGAAAAACAGGTGATGAATCCGCTAAATATTGTCTTAAGTAATTTCTATTAAACTAATCATACTTTTTATATTTTTAACGTTAAGTTCACATTATTTTACATCTAAAACACGTATTTACAATACATTTGGGTGAATACAAAAAATAGAAAAAAAATTTGGGAAAAAATTTGATAATAAATGGTGATAATTCCGCTAAATATCTTTTAAAGTCATTTGTATTGAACTAATCATACTTTTTATATTTTATCGTTAAGTTCACATAATTTTACATCTAAAACACGTCTTTACATTACATTTGGGTGAATATAAAAGGTCGTAAAAAAATTTTGAAAAACAGGTGATGAATGCGCTAAATATCGTTTAAAGTCATTTCTATTAAACTAATCATACTTTTTATATTTTTAACGTTAAGTTCACATTATTTTACATCTAAAACACGTATTTACAATACATTTGGGTGAATACAAAAAATAGAAAAAAAATTTGGGAAAAAATTTGATAATAAATGGTGATAATTCCGCTAAATATCTTTTAAAGTCATTTGTATTGAACTAATCATACTTTTTATATTTTATCGTTAAGTTCACATAATTTTACATCTAAAACACGTCTTTACATTACATTTGGGTGAATATAAAAGGTCGTAAAAAAATTTTGAAAAACAGGTGATGAATCCGCTAAATATCGATTAAAGTTATTTGTATTGAACCAATCATACTTTTTATATTTTTATCGTTAAGTTCACATTATTTTACATCTAAATCACGTCTTTACAATACATTTGGGTGAATATAAAAGGTCGTAAAAAAATTTTGAAAAACAGGTGATGAATCCGCTAAATATTGTCTTAAGTAATTTCTATTAAACTAATCATACTTTTTATATTTTTAACGTTAAGTTCACATTATTTTACATCTAAAACACGTATTTACAATACATTTGGGTGAATACAAAAAATAGAAAAAAAATTTGGGAAAAAACTTGATAATAAATGGTGATAATTCCGCTAAATATCTTTTAAAGTCATTTGTATTGAACTAATCATACTTTTTATATTTTATCGTTAAGTTCACATAATTTTACATCTAAAACACGTCTTTACATTACATTTGGGTGAATATAAAAGGTCGTAAAAAAATTTTGAAAAACAGGTGATGAATCCGCTAAATATCGTTTAAAGTCATTTCTATTAAACTAATCATACTTTTTATATTTTTAACGTTAAGTTCACATTATTTTACATCTAAAACACGTATTTACAATACATTTGGGTGAATACAAAAAATAGAAAAAAAATTTGGGAAAAAATTTGATAATAAATGGTGATAATTCCGCTAAATATCTTTTAAAGTCATTTGTATTGAACTAATCATACTTTTTATATTTTATCGTTAAGTTCACATAATTTTACATCTAAAACACGTCTTTACATTACATTTGGGTGAATATAAAAGGTCGTAAAAAAATTTTGAAAAACAGGTGATGAATCCGCTAAATATCGTTTAAAGTCATTTCTATTAAACTAATCATACTTTTTATATTTTTAACGTTAAGATCACATTATTTTACATCAAAATCACGTCTTTACAATACATTTGGGTGAATATAAAAGGTCGTAAAAAAATTTTGAAATACAGGTGATGAATCCGCTAAATATCGTCTTAAGTCATTTCTATTAAACTAATCATACTTTTTATATTTTTAACGTTAAGTTCACATTATTTTACATCTAAAACACGTCTTTACATTACATTTGGGTGAATATAAAAGGTCGTAAAAAAATTTGGGAAAAAATTTGGTAAAAAATGGTGATAATTCCGCTAAATATCGATTAAAGTTAATTGTATTGAACTAATCATACTTTTTATATTTTTATCGTTAAGTTCACATTATTTTACATCTAAAAAACGTATTTACAATACATTTGGGTGAATACAAAAAATAGAAAAAAAATTGGGGAAAAAATTTGGTAAAAAATGGTGATAATTCCGCTAAATATCGATTAAAGTTCTTTGTATTGAACTAATCATACTTTTTATATTTTTATCGTTAAGTTCACATTATTTTACATCTAAAACACGTATTTACAATACATTTGGGTGAATACAAAAAATAGAAAAAAAATTTGGGAAAAAATTTGGTAATAAATGGTGATAATTCCGATAAATATCGATTAAAGTTATTTGTATTGAACTAATCATACTTTTTATATTTTTATCGTTAAGTTCACATTATTTTACATCTAAATCACGTCTTTACAATACATTTGGGTGAATATAAAAGGTCGTAAAAAAATTTTGAAAAACAGGTGATGAATCCGCTAAATATCGTTTAAAGTCATTTCTATTGAACTAATCATTCTTTTTATATTTTTATCGTTAAGTTCACATTATTTTACATCAAAAACACGTATTTACAATACATTTGGGTGAATACAAAAAATAGAAAAAAAATTTGGGAAAAAATTTGGTAAAAAATGGTGATAATTCCGCTAAATATCGATTAAAGTTATTTGTATTGAACTAATCATACTTTTTATATTTTTATCGTTAAGTTCACATTATTTTACATCTAAATCACGTATTTACAATACATTTGGGTGAATATAAAAGGTCGTAAAAAAATTTTGAAAAAATGGTGATAATTCCGCTAAATATCGTTTAAAGTCATTTGTATTGAACTAATCATACTTTTTATATTTTTATCGTTAAGTTCACATTATTTTACATCTAAAACACGTATTTACAATACATTTGGGTGAATACAAAAAATAGAAAAAAAATTGGGGAAAAAATTTGCTAAAAAATGGTGATAATTCCGCTAAATATCGATTAAAGTTATTTGTATTGAACTAATCATACTTTTTATATTTTTATCGTTAAGTTCACATTATTTTACATCTAAAACACGTATTTACAATACATTTGGGTGAATACAAAAAATAGAAAAAAAATTTGGGAAAAAATTTGGTAATAAATGGTGATAATTCCGCTAAATATCGATTAAAGTTATTTGTATTGAACTAATCATACTTTTTATATTTTTATCGTTAAGTTCACATTATTTTACATCTAAATCACGTCTTTACAATACATTTGGGTGAATATAAAAGGTCGTAAAAAAATTTTGAAATACAGGTGATGAATCCGCTAAATATCGTTTAAAGTCATTTGTATTGAACTAATCATACTTTTTATATTTTTATCGTTAAGTTCACATTATTTTACATCTAAAACACGTATTTACAATACATTTGGGTGAATACAAAAAATAGAAAAAAAATTTGGGAAAAAATTTGGTAAAAAATGGTGATAATTCCGCTAAATATCGTTTAAAGTCATTTGTATTGAACTAATCATACTTTTTATATTTTTATCGTTAAGTTCACATTATTTTACATCTAAAACACGTCTTTACAATACATTTGGGTGAATATAAAAGGTCGTAAAAAAATTTTGAAATACAGGTGATGAATCCGCTAAATATCGTCTTAAGTCATTTCTATTAAACTAATCATACTTTTTATATTTTTAACGTTAAGTTCACATTATTTTACATCTTAAACACGTGTTTACAATTCATTTGGGTGAATACAAAAAATAGAAAAAAAATTTGGTAAAAAATGGTGATAATTCCGCTAAATATCGTTTAAAGTCATTTGTATTGAACTAATCATACTTTTTATATTTTTATCGTTAAGTTCATATTATTTTACATCTAAAACACGTATTTACAATACATTTGGGTGAATACAAAAAATAGAAAAAAAATTTGGTAAAAAATGGTGATAATTCCGCTAAATATCGTTTAAAGTCATTTGTATTGAACTAATCATACTTTTTATATTTTTATCGTTAAGTTCACATTATTTTACATCTAAAACACGTGTTTACAATACATTAGGGTGAATACAAAAAATAGAAAAAAAATTTGGTAAAAAATGGTGATAATTCCGCTAAATATCGTTTAAAGTCATTTGTATTGAACTAATCATACTTTTTATATTTTTATCGTTAAGTTCACATTATTTTACATCGAAATCACGTCTTTACAATACATTTGGGTGAATATAAAAGGTCGTAAAAAAATTTTGAAATACAGGTGATGAATCCGCTAAATATCGTCTTAAGTCATTTCTATTAAACTAATCATACTTTTTATATTTTTAACGTTAAGTTCACATTATTTTACATCTAAAACACGTGTTTACAGTACATTTGGGTGAATACAAAAAATAGAAAAAAAATTTGGGAAAAAATTGGGTAAAAAATGGTGATAGTTCCGCTAAATATCGTTTAAAGTCATTTGTATTGAACTAATCATACTTTTTATATTTTTATCGTTAAGTTCACATCATTTTACATCTAAAACACGTCTTTACAATACATTTGGGTGAATATAAAAGGTCGTAAAAAAATTTTGAAATACAGGTGATGAAACCGCTAAATATCGTCTTAAGTCATTTCTATTAAACTAATCATACTTTTTATATTTTTAACGTTAAGTTCACATTATTTTACATCTAAAACACGTGTTTACAATACATTTGGGTGAATACAAAAAATAGAAAAAAAATTTGGTAAAAAATGGTGATAATTCCGCTAAATATCGTTTAAAGTCATTTGTATTGAACTAATCATACTTTTTATATTTTTATCGTTAAGTTCACATTATATTACATCTAAAACACGTATTTACAATACATTTGGGTGAATACAAAAAATAGAAAAAAAATTTGGGAAAAAATTTGGTAAAAAATGGTGATAATTCCGCTAAATATCGTTTAAAGTCATTTGTATTGAACTAATCATACTTTTTATATTTTTATCGTTAAGTTCACATTATTTTACATCTAAAACACGTATTTACAATACATTTGGGTGAATACAAAAAATAGAAAAAAAATTTGGGAAAAAATTTGGTAAAAAATGGTGATAATTCCGCTAAATATCGTTTAAAGTCATTTGTATTGAACTAATCATACTTTTTATATTTTTATCGTTAAGTTCACATTATATTACATCTAAAACACGTATTTACAATACATTTGGGTGAATACAAAAAATAGAAAAAAAATTTGGGAAAAAATTTGGTAAAAAATGGTGATAATTCCGCTAAATATCGTTTAAAGTCATTTGTATTGAACTAATCATACTTTTTATATTTTTATCGTTAAGTTCACATTATTTTACATCTAAAACACGTATTTAAAATACATTTGGGTGAATACAAAAAATAGAAAAAAAATTTGGGAAAAAATTTGGTAAAAAATGGTGATAATTCCGCTAAATATCGTTTAATGTCATTTGTATTGAACTAATCATACTTTTTATATTTTTATCGTTAAGTTCACATTATTTTACATCTAAAACACGTGTTTACAATACATTTGGGTGAATACAAAAAATAGAAAAAAAATTTGGGAAAAAATTTGGTAAAAAATGGTGATAATTCCGCTAAATATCTTTTAAAGTCATTTGTATTGAACTAATCATACTTTTTATATTTTATCGTTAAGTTCACATAATTTTACATCTAAAACACGTCTTTACATTACATTTGGGTGAATATAAAAGGTCGTAAAAAAATTTTGAAAAACAGGTGATGAATCCGCTAAATATCGTTTAAAGTCATTTCTATTAAACTAATCATACTTTTTATATTTTTAACGTTAAGTTCACATTATTTTACATCAAAATCACGTCTTTACAATACATTTGGGTGAATATAAAAGGTCGTAAAAAAATTTTGAAATACAGGTGATGAATCCGCTAAATATCGTCTTAAGTCATTTCTATTAAACTAATCATACTTTTTATATTTTTAACGTTAAGTTCACAATATTTTACATCTAAAACACGTATTTACAATACATTTGGTGAATTAAAAAAATAGAAAAAAAATTTTGGAATAAATTTGGTAAAAAATGGTGATTATTCCGCTAAATATCTTTTAAAGTCATTTGTATTGAACTAATCATACTTTTTATATTTTATCGTTAAGTTCACATAATTTTACATCTAAAACACGTCTTTACATTACATTTGGGTGAATATAGAAGGTCGTAAAAAAATTTGGTAAAAAATTGTGATAATTTCGCTAAATATCGATTAAAGTCATTTGTATTGAACTAATCATACTTTTTATATTTTTATCGTTAAGTTCACATAATTTTACATCTAAAACACGTCTTTACAATACATTTGGGTGAATATAAAAGGTCGTAAAAAAATTTTGAAAAACAGGTGATGAATCCGCTAAATATCGTCTTAAGTCATTTCTATTAAACTAATCATACTTTTTATATTTTTAACGTTAAGTTCACATTATTTTACATCTAAAACACGTGTTTACAATACATTTGGGTGAATACAAAAAATAGAAAAAAAATTTGGTAAAAAATGGTGATAATTCCGCTAAATATCGTTTAAAGTCATTTGTATTGAACTAATCATACTTTTTATATTTTTAACGTTAAGTTCACATTATTTTACATCAAAATCACGTCTTTACAATACATTTGGGTGAATATAAAAGGTCGTAAAAAAATTTTGAAATACAGGTGATGAATCCGCTAAATATCGTCTTAAGTCATTTCTATTAAACTAATCATACTTTTTATATTTTTAACGTTAAGTTCACAATATTTTACATCTAAAACACGTATTTACAATACATTTGGTGAATTAAAAAAATAGAAAAAAAATTTTGGAATAAATTTGGTAAAAAATGGTGATTATTCCGCTAAATATCTTTTAAAGTCATTTGTATTGAACTAATCATACTTTTTATATTTTATCGTTAAGTTCACATAATTTTACATCTAAAACACGTCTTTACATTACATTTGGGTGAATATAGAAGGTCGTAAAAAAATTTGGTAAAAAATTGTGATAATTTCGCTAAATATCGATTAAAGTCATTTGTATTGAACTAATCATACTTTTTATATTTTTATCGTTAAGTTCACATAATTTTACATCTAAAACACGTCTTTACACTACATTTGGGTGAATATAAAAGGTCGTTAAAAAATTTTGAAAAACAAGTGATGAATCCGCTAAATATCGTCTTAAGTCATTTCTATTAAACTAATCATACTTTTTATATTTTTAACGTTAAGTTCACATTATTTTACATCTAAAACACGTATTTACAATACATTTGGTGAATTAAAAAAATAGAAAAAAAATTTTGGAATAAATTTGGTAAAAAATGGTGATAATTCCGCTAAATATCTTTTAAAGTCATTTGTATTGAACTAATCATACTTTTTTAATTTTTATCGTTAAGTTCACATTATTTTACATCTAAAACACGTCTTTACAATACATTTGGGTGAATATAAAAGGTCGTAAAAAAATTTTGAAAAACAGGTGATGAATCCGCTAAATATTGTCTTAAGTAATTTCTATTAAACTAATCATACTTTTTATATTTTTAACGTTAAGTTCACATTATTTTACATCTAAAACACGTATTTACAATACATTTGGGTGAATACAAAAAATAGAAAAAAAATTTGGGAAAAAATTTGGTAATAAATGGTGATAATTCCGCTAAATATCTTTTAAAGTCATTTGTATTGAACTAATCATACTTTTTAAATTTTATCGTTAAGTTCACATTATTTTACATCTAAATCACGTATTTACAATACATTTGGGTGAATAGAAAAGGTCGTAAAAAAATTTTGAAAAAATGGTGATAATTCCGCTAAATATCGTTTAAAGTCATTTGTATTGAACTAATCATACTTTTTATAATTTTATCGTTAAGTTCACATTATTTTACATCTAAAACACGTATTTACAATACATTTGGGTGAATACAAAAAATAGAAAAAAAATTGGGGAAAAAATTTGGTAAAAAATGGTGATAATTCCACTAAATATCGATTAAAGTTATTTGTATTGAACTAATCATACTTTTTATATTTTTATCGTTAAGTTCACATTATTTTACATCTAAAACACGTATTTACAATACATTTGGGTGAATACAAAAAATAGAAAAAAAATTTGGGAAAAAATTTGGTAATAAATGGTGATAATTCCGCTAAATATCGATTAAAGTTATTTGTATTGAACTAATCATACTTTTTATATTTTTATCGTTAAGTTCACATTATTTTACATCTAAATCACGTCTTTACAATACATTTGGGTGAATATAAAAGGTCGTAAAAAAATTTTGAAAAACAGGTGATGAATCCGCTAAATATTGTCTTAAGTAATTTCTATTAAACTAATCATACTTTTTATATTTTTAACGTTAAGTTCACATTATTTTACATCTAAAACACGTATTTACAATACATTTGGGTGAATACAAAAAATAGAAAAAAAATTTGGGAAAAAATTTGATAATAAATGGTGATAATTCCGCTAAATATCTTTTAAAGTCATTTGTATTGAACTAATCATACTTTTTATATTTTATCGTTAAGTTCACATAATTTTACATCTAAAACACGTCTTTACATTACATTTGGGTGAATATAAAAGGTCGTAAAAAAATTTTGAAAAACAGGTGATGAATCCGCTAAATATCGTTTAAAGTCATTTCTATTAAACTAATCATACTTTTTATATTTTTAACGTTGAGTTCACATTATTTTACATCTAAAACACGTATTTACAATACATTTGGGTGAATACAAAAAATAGAAAAAAAATTTGGGAAAAAATTTGATAATAAATGGTGATAATTCCGCTAAATATCTTTTAAAGTCATTTGTATTGAACTAATCATACTTTTTATATTTTATCGTTAAGTTCACATAATTTTACATCTAAAACACGTCTTTACATTACATTTGGGTGAATATAAAAGGTCGTAAAAAAATTTTGAAAAACAGGTGATGAATCCGCTAAATATCGTTTAAAGTCATTTCTATTAAACTAATCATACTTTTTATATTTTTAACGTTAAGTTCACATTATTTTACATCAAAATCACGTCTTTACAATACATTTGGGTGAATATAAAAAGTCGTAAAAAAATTTTGAAATACAGGTGATGAATCCGCTAAATATCGATTAAAGTTATTTGTATTGAACCAATCATACTTTTTATATTTTTATCGTTAAGTTCACATTATTTTACATCTAAATCACGTCTTTACAATACATTTGGGTGAATATAAAATTATTATATTATATTATTATATTCCGCTAAATATCTTTTAAAGTCATTTGTATTGAACTAATCATACTTTTTATATTTTATCGTTAAGTTCACATAATTTTACATCTAAAACACGTCTTTACATTACATTTGGGTGAAATTAGAAGGTCGTAAAAAAATTTGGTAAAAAATTGTGATAATTTCGCTAAATATCGATTAAAGTCATTTGTATTGAACTAATCATACTTTTTATATTTTTATCGTTAAGTTCACATAATTTTACATCTAAAACACGTCTTTACACTACATTTGGGTGAATATAAAAGGTCGTTAAAAAATTTTGAAAAACAAGTGATGAATCCGCTAAATATCGTCTTAAGTCATTTCTATTAAACTAATCATACTTTTTATATTTTTAACGTTAAGTTCACATTATTTTACATCTAAAACACGTATTTACAATACATTTGGTGAATTAAAAAAATAGAAAAAAAATTTTGGAATAAATTTGGTAAAAAATGGTGATAATTCCGCTAAATATCTTTTAAAGTCATTTGTATTGAACTAATCATACTTTTTTAATTTTTATCGTTAAGTTCACATTATTTTACATCTAAAACACGTCTTTACAATACATTTGGGTGGATATAAAAGGTCGTAAAAAAATTTTGAAAAACAGGTGATGAATCCGCTAAATATTGTCTTAAGTAATTTCTATTAAACTAATCATACTTTTTATATTTTTAACGTTAAGTTCACATTATTTTACATCTAAAACACGTATTTACAATACATTTGGGTGAATACAAAAAATAGAAAAAAAATTTGGGAAAAAATTTGGTAATAAATGGTGATAATTCCGCTAAATATCTTTTAAAGTCATTTGTATTGAACTAATCATACTTTTTAAATTTTATCGTTAAGTTCACATAATTTTACATCTAAAACACGTCTTTACATTACATTTGGGTGAATATAAAAGGTCGTAAAAAAATTTGGTAAAAAATTGTGATGAATCCGCTAAATATCGTTTAAAGTCATTTCTATTAAACTAATCATACTTTTTATATTGTTAACGTTAAGTTCACATTATTTTACATCAAAATCACGTCGTTACAATACATTTGGGTGAATATAAAAGGTCGTAAAAAAATTTTGAAATACAGGTGATGAATCCGCTAAATATCGTCTTAAGTCATTTCTATTAAACTAATCATACTTTTTATATTTTTAACGTTAAGTTCACAATATTTTACATCTAAAACACGTATTTACAATACATTTGGTGAATTAAAAAAATAGAAAAAAAATTTTGGAATAAATTTGGTAAAAAATGGTGATAATTCCGCAAAATATCGATTAAAGTTATTTGTATTGAACTAATCATACTTTTTATATTTTTATCGTTAAGTTCACATTATTTTACATCTAAATCACGTATTTACAATACATTTGGGTGAATAGAAAAGGTCGTAAAAAAATTTTGAAAAAATGGTGATAATTCCGCTAAATATCGTTTAAAGTCATTTGTATTGAACTAATCATACTTTTTATAATTTTATCGTTAAGTTCACATTATTTTACATCTAAAACACGTATTTACAATACATTTGGGTGAATACAAAAAATAGAAAAAAAATTGGGGAAAAAATTTGGTAAAAAATGGTGATAATTCCACTAAATATCGATTAAAGTTATTTGTATTGAACTAATCATACTTTTTATATTTTTATCGTTAAGTTCACATTATTTTACATCTAAAACACGTATTTACAATACATTTGGGTGAATACAAAAAATAGAAAAAAAATTTGGGAAAAAATTTGGTAATAAATGGTGATAATTCCGCTAAATATCGATTAAAGTTATTTGTATTGAACTAATCATACTTTTTATATTTTTATCGTTAAGTTCACAATATTTTACATCTAAAACACGTATTTACAATACATTTGGGTGAATACAAAAAATAGAAAAAAAATTTGGGAAAAAATTTGATAATAAATGGTGATAATTCCGCTAAATATCTTTTAAAGTCATTTGTATTGAACTAATCATACTTTTTATATTTTATCGTTAAGTTCACATAATTTTACATCTAAAACACGTCTTTACATTACATTTGGGTGAATATAAAAGGTCGTAAAAAAATTTTGAAAAACAGGTGATGAATCCGCTAAATATCGTTTAAAGTCATTTCTATTAAACTAATCATACTTTTTATATTTTTAACGTTAAGTTCACATTATTTTACATCTAAAACACGTATTTACAATACATTTGGGTGAATACAAAAAATAGAAAAAAAATTTGGGAAAAAATTTGATAATAAATGGTGATAATTCCGCTAAATATCTTTTAAAGTCATTTGTATTGAACTAATCATACTTTTTATATTTTATCGTTAAGTTCACATAATTTTACATCTAAAACACGTCTTTACATTACATTTGGGTGAATATAAAAGGTCGTAAAAAAATTTTGAAAAACAGGTGATGAATCCGCTAAATATCGTTTAAAGTCATTTCTATTAAACTAATCATACTTTTTATATTTTTAACGTTAAGTTCACATTATTTTACATCAAAATCACGTCTTTACAATACATTTGGGTGAATATAAAAGGTCGTAAAAAAATTTTGAAATACAGGTGATGAATCCGCTAAATATCGATTAAAGTTATTTGTATTGAACTAATCATACTTTTTATATTTTTATCGTTAAGTTCACATTATTTTACATCTAAATCACGTCTTTACAATACATTTGGGTGAATATAAAAGGTCGTAAAAAAATTTTGAAAAACAGGTGATGAATCCGCTAAATATTGTCTTAAGTAATTTCTATTAAACTAATCATACTTTTTATATTTTTAACGTTAAGTTCACATTATTTTACATCTAAAACACGTATTTACAATACATTTGGGTGAATACAAAAAATAGAAAAAAAATTTGGGAAAAAACTTGATAATAAATGGTGATAATTCCGCTAAATATCTTTTAAAGTCATTTGTATTGAACTAATCATACTTTTTATATTTTATCGTTAAGTTCACATAATTTTACATCTAAAACACGTCTTTACATTACATTTGGGTGAATATAAAAGGTCGTAAAAAAATTTTGAAAAACAGGTGATGAATCCGCTAAATATCGTTTAAAGTCATTTCTATTAAACTAATCATACTTTTTATATTTTTAACGTTAAGTTCACATTATTTTACATCTAAAACACGTATTTACAATACATTTGGGTGAATACAAAAAATAGAAAAAAAATTTGGGAAAAAATTTGATAATAAATGGTGATAATTCCGCTAAATATCTTTTAAAGTCATTTGTATTGAACTAATCATACTTTTTATATTTTATCGTTAAGTTCACATAATTTTACATCTAAAACACGTCTTTACATTACATTTGGGTGAATATAAAAGGTCGTAAAAAAATTTTGAAAAACAGGTGATGAATCCGCTAAATATCGTTTAAAGTCATTTCTATTAAACTAATCATACTTTTTATATTTTTAACGTTAAGATCACATTATTTTACATCAAAATCACGTCTTTACAATACATTTGGGTGAATATAAAAGGTCGTAAAAAAATTTTGAAATACAGGTGATGAATCCGCTAAATATCGTCTTAAGTCATTTCTATTAAACTAATCATACTTTTTATATTTTTAACGTTAAGTTCACAATATTTTACATCTAAAACACGTATTTACAATACATTTGGTGAATTAAAAAAATAGAAAAAAAATTTTGGAATAAATTTGGTAAAAAATGGTGATTATTCCGCTAAATATCTTTTAAAGTCATTTGTATTGAACTAATCATACTTTTTATATTTTATCGTTAAGTTCACATAATTTTACATCTAAAACACGTCTTTACATTACATTTGGGTGAATATAGAAGGTCGTAAAAAAATTTGGTAAAAAATTGTGATAATTTCGCTAAATATCGATTAAAGTCATTTGTATTGAACTAATCATACTTTTTATATTTTTATCGTTAAGTTCACATAATTTTACATCTAAAACACGTCTTTACACTACATTTGGGTGAATATAAAAGGTCGTTAAAAAATTTTGAAAAACAAGTGATGAATCCGCTAAATATTGTCTTAAGTCATTTCTATTAAACTAATCATACTTTTTATATTTTTAACGTTAAGTTCACATTATTTTACATCTAAAACACGTATTTACAATACATTTGGTGAATTAAAAAAATAGAAAAAAAATTTTGGAATAAATTTGGTAAAAAATGGTGATAATTCCGCTAAATATCTTTTAAAGTCATTTGTATTGAACTAATCATACTTTTTTAATTTTTATCGTTAAGTTCACATTATTTTACATCTAAAACACGTCTTTACAATACATTTGGGTGAATATAAAAGGTCGTAAAAAAATTTTGATAAACAGGTGATGAATCCGCTAAATATTGTCTTAAGTAATTTCTATTAAACTAATCATACTTTTTATATTTTTAACGTTAAGTTCACATTATTTTACATCTAAAACACGTATTTACAATACATTTGGGTGAATACAAAAAATAGAAAAAAAATTTGGGAAAAAATTTGGTAATAAATGGTGATAATTCCGCTAAATATCTTTTAAAGTCATTTGTATTGAACTAATCATACTTTTTAAATTTTATCGTTAAGTTCACATAATTTTACATCTAAAACACGTCTTTACATTACATATGGGTGAATATAAAAGGTCGTAAAAAAATTTGGTAAAAAATTGTGATAATTTCGCTAAATATCGTATAAAGTCATTTGTATTGAACTAATCATACTTTTTATATTTTTAACGTTAAGTTCACATTATTTTACATCTAAAACACGTATTTACAATACATTTGGGTGAATACAAAAAATAGAAAAAAAATTTGGGAAAAAATTTGATAATAAATGGTGATAATTCCGCTAAATATCTTTTAAAGTCATTTGTATTGAACTAATCATACTTTTTATATTTTTATCGTTAAGTTCACATTATTTTACATCTAAATCACGTCTTTACAATACATTTGGGTGAATATAAAAGGTCGTAAAAAAATTTTGAAAAACAGGTGATGAATCCGCTAAATATCGTTTAAAGTCATTTCTATTGAACTAATCATACTTTTTATATTTTTATCGTTAAGTTCACATTATTTTACATCTAAAACACGTATTTACAATACATTTGGGTGAATACAAAAAATAGAAAAAAAATTTGGGAAAAAATTTGGTAAAAAATGGTGATAATTCCGCTAAATATCGATTAAAGTTATTTGTATTGAACTAATCATACTTTTTATATTTTTATCGTTAAGTTCACATTATTTTACATCTAAATCACGTATTTACAATACATTTGGGTGAATATAAAAGGTCGTAAAAAAATTTTGAAAAAATTGTGATAATTCCGCTAAATATCGTTTAAAGTCATTTGTATTGAACTAATCATACTTTTTATATTTTTATCGTTAAGTTCACATTATATTACATCTAAAACACGTATTTACAATACATTTGGGTGAATACAAAAAATAGAAAAAAAATTGGGGAAAAAATTTGCTAAAAAATGGTGATAATTCCGCTAAATATCGATTAAAGTTATTTGTATTGAACTAATCATACTTTTTATATTTTTATCGTTAAGTTCACATTATTTTACATCTAAAACACGTATTTACAATACATTTGGGTGAATACAAAAAATAGAAAAAAAATTTGGTAATAAATGGTGATAATTCCGCTAAATATCGATTAAAGTTATTTGTATTGAACTAATCATACTTTTTATATTTTTATCGTTAAGTTCACATTATTTTACATCTAAATCACGTCTTTACAATACATTTGGGTGAATATAAAAGGTCGTAAAAAAATTTTGAAAAACAGGTGATGAATCCGCTAAATATTGTCTTAATTAATTTCTATTAAACTAATCATACTTTTTATATTTTTAACGTTAAGTTCACATTATTTTACATCTAAAACACGTATTTACAATACATTTGGGTGAATACAAAAAATAGAAAAAAAATTTGGGAAAAAATTTGATAATAAATGGTGATAATTCCGCTAAATATCTTTTAAAGTCATTTGTATTGAACTAATCATACTTTTTATATTTTATCGTTAAGTTCACATAATTTTACATCTAAAACACGTCTTTACATTACATTTGGGTGAATATAAAAGGTCGTAAAAAAATTTTGAAAAACAGGTGGTGAATCCGCTAAATATCGTTTAAAGTCATTTCTATTAAACTAATCATACTTTTTATATTTTTAACGTTAAGTTCACATTATTTTACATCTAAAACACGTATTTACAATACATTTGGGTGAATACAAAAAATAGAAAAAAAATTTGGGAAAAAATTTGATAATAAATGGTGATAATTCCGCTAAATATCTTTTAAAGTCATTTGTATTGAACTAATCATACTTTTTATATTTTATCGTTAAGTTCACATAATTTTACATCTAAAACACGTCTTTACATTACATTTGGGTGAATATAAAAGGTCGTAAAAAAATTTTGAAAAACAGGTGATGAATCCGCTAAATATCGTTTAAAGTCATTTCTATTAAACTAATCATACTTTTTATATTTTTAACGTTAAGTTCACATTATTTTACATCAAAATCACGTCTTTACAATACATTTGGGTGAATATAAAAGGTCGTAAAAAATTTTTGAAATACAGGTGATGAATCCGCTAAATATCGTCTTAAGTCATTTCTATTAAACTAATCATACTTTTTATATTTTTAACGTTAAGTTCACAATATTTTACATCTAAAACACGTATTTACAATAAATTTGGTGAATTAAAAAAATAGAAAAAAAATTTTGGAATAAATTTGGTAAAAAATGGTGATTATTCCGCTAAATATCTTTTAAAGTCATTTGTATTGAACTAATCATACTTTTTATATTTTATCGTTAAGTTCACATAATTTTACATCTAAAACACGTCTTTACATTACATTTGGGTGAATATAGAAGGTCGTAAAAAAATTTGGTAAAAAATTGTGATAATTTCGCTTAATATCGATTAAAGTCATTTGTATTGAACTAATCATACTTTTTATATTTTTATCGTTAAGTTCACATAATTTTACATCTAAAACACGTCTTTACACTACATTTGGGTGAATACATAAGGTCGTTAAAAAATTTTGAAAAACAAGTGATGAATCCGCTAAATATCGTCTTAAGTAATTTCTATTAAACTAATCATACTTTTTATATTTTTAACGTTAAGTTCACATTATTTTACATCTAAAACACGTCTTTACACTACATTTGGGTGAATATAAAAGGTCGTTAAAAAATTTTGAAAAACAAGTGATGAATCCGCTAAATATCGTCTTAAGTCATTTCTATTAAACTAATCATACTTTTTATATTTTTAACGTTAAGTTCACATTATTTTACATCTAAAACACGTATTTACAATACATTTGGTGAATTAAAAAAATAGAAAAAAAATTTTGGAATAAATTTGGTAAAAAATGGTGATAATTCCGCTAAATATCTTTTAAAGTCATTTGTATTGAACTAATCATACTTTTTTAATTTTTATCGTTAAGTTCACATTATTTTACATCTAAAACACGTCTTTACAATACATTTGGGTGAATATAAAAGGTCGTAAAAAAATTTTGAAAAACAGGTGATGAATCCGCTAAATATTGTCTTAAGTAATTTCTATTAAACTAATCATACTTTTTATATTTTTAACGTTAAGTTCACATTATTTTACATCTAAAACACGTATTTACAATACATTTGGGTGAATACAAAAAATAGAAAAAAAATTTGGGAAAAAATTTGGTAATAAATGGTGATAATTCCGCTAAATATCTTTTAAAGTCATTTGTATTGAACTAATCATACTTTTTAAATTTTATCGTTAAGTTCACATAATTTTACATCTAAAACACGTCTTTACATTACATTTGGGTGAATAGAAAAGGTCGTAAAAAAATTTTGAAAAAATGGTGATAATTCCGCTAAATATCGTTTAAAGTCATTTGTATTGAACTAATCATACTTTTTATAATTTTATCGTTAAGTTCACATTATTTTACATCTAAAACACGTATTTACAATACATTTGGGTGAATACAAAAAATAGAAAAAAAATTGGGGAAAAAATTTGGTAAAAAATGGTGATAATTCCACTAAATATCGATTAAAGTTATTTGTATTGAACTAATCATACTTTTTATATTTTTATCGTTAAGTTCACATTATTTTACATCTAAAACACGTATTTACAATACATTTGGGTGAATACAAAAAATAGAAAAAAAATTTGGGAAAAAATTTGGTAATAAATGGTGATAATTCCGCTAAATATCGATTAAAGTTATTTGTATTGAACTAATCATACTTTTTATATTTTTATCGTTAAGTTCACATTATTTTACATCTAAATCACGTCTTTACAATACATTTGGGTGAATATAAAAGGTCGTAAAAAAATTTTGAAAAACAGGTGATGAATCCGCTAAATATCGTTTAAAGTCATTTCTATTGAACTAATCATACTTTTTATATTTTTATCGTTAAGTTCACATTATTTTACATCTAAAACACGTATTTACAATACATTTGGGTGAATACAAAAAATAGAAAAAAAATTTGGGAAAAAATTTGGTAAAAAATGGTGATAATTCCGCTAAATATCGATTTAAGTTATTTGTATTGAACTAATCATACTTTTTATATTTTTATCGTTAAGTTCACATTATTTTACATCTAAAACACGTATTTACAATACATTTGGGTGAATACAAAAAATAGAAAAAAAATTGGGGAAAACATTTGCTAAAAAATGGTGATAATTCTGCTAAATATCGATTAAAGTTATTTGTATTGAACTAATCATACTTTTTATATTTTTATCGTTAAGTTCACATTATTTTACATCTAAAACACGTATTTACAATACATTTGGTGAATTAAAAAAATAGAAAAAAAATTTTGGAATAAATTTGGTAAAAAATGGTGATAATTCCTTTAAATATCTTTTAAAGTCATTTGTATTGAACTAATCATACTTTTTAAATTTTTATCGTTAAGTTCACATTATTTTACATCAAAATCACGTCTTTACAATACATTTGGGTGAATATAAAAGGTCGTAAAAAAATTTTGAAATACAGGTGATGAATCCGCTAAATATCGTCTTAAGTCATTTCTATTAAACTAATCATACTTTTTATATTTTTAACGTTAAGTTCACAATATTTTACATCTAAAACAAGTATTTACAATACATTTGGTGAATTAAAAAAATAGAAAAAAAATTTTGGAATAAATTTGGTAAAAAATGGTGATTATTCCGCTAAATATCTTTTAAAGTCATTTGTATTGAACTAATCATACTTTTTATATTTTATCGTTAAGTTCACATAATTTTACATCTAAAACACGTCTTTACATTACATTTGGGTGAATATAGAAGGTCATAAAAAAATTTGGTAAAAAATTGTGATAATTTCGCTAAATATCGATTAAAGTCATTTGTATTGAACTAATCATACTTTTTTAATTTTTATCGTTAAGTTCACATTATTTTACATCTAAAACACTTCTTTACAATACATTTGGGTGAATATAAAAGGTCGTAAAAAAATTTTGAAAAACAGGTGATGAATCCGCTAAATATTGTCTTAAGTAATTTCTATTAAACTAATCATACTTTTTAAATTTTTATCGTTAAGTTCACATTATTTTATATATAAAACACGTCTTTACATTACATTTGGGTGAATATAAAAGGTCGTAAAAAAATTTTGAAAAACAGGTGATGAATCCTTTAAATATCGTTTAAAGTCATTTCTATTGAATTAATCATACTTTTTATATTTTTATCGTTAAGTTCACATTATTTTACATCTAAAACACGTATTTACAATACATTTGGGTGAATACAAATAATAGAAAAAAAATTTGGGAAAAAATTTGGTAAAAAATGGTGATAATTCCGCTAAATATCGATTAAAGTTATTTGTATTGAACTAATCATACTTTTTATATTTTTATCGTTAAGTTCACATTATTTTACAACTAAATCACGTATTTACAATACATTTGGGTGAATATAAATGGTCGTAAAAAAATTTTGAAAAAATGGTGATAATTCCGCTAAATATCGTTTAAAGTCATTTGTATTGAACTAATCATACTTTTTATATTTTTATCGTTAAGTTCACATTATTTTACATCTAAAACACGTATTTACAATACATTTGGGTGAATACAAAAAATAGAAAAAAAATTGGGGAAAACATTTGCTAAAAAATGGTGATAATTCCGCTAAATATCGATTAAAGTTATTTGTATTGAACTAATCATACTTTTTATATTTTTATCGTTAAGTTCACATTATTTTACATCTAAAACACGTATTTACAATACATTTGGTGAATTAAAAAAATAGAAAAAAAATTTTGGAATAAATTTGGTAAAAAATGGTGATTATTCCGCTAAATATCTTTTAAAGTCATTTGTATTGAACTAATCATACTTTTTATATTTTATCGTTAAGTTCACATAATTTTACATCTAAAACACGTCTTTACATTACATTTGGGTGAATATAGAAGGTCGTAAAAAAATTTGGTAAAAAATTGTGATAATTTCGCTAAATATCGATTAAAGTCATTTGTATTGAACTAATCATACTTTTTAAATTTTTATCGTTAAGTTCACATTATTTTATATCTAAAACACGTCTTTACATTACATTTGGGTGAATATAAAAGGTCTTAAAAAAATTTGGTAAAAAATTGTGATAATTTCGCTAAATATCGTTTAAAGTCATTTGTATTGAACTAATCATACTTTTTATATTTTTATCGTTAAGTTCACATTATTTTACATCTAAAACACGTCTTTACAATACATTTAAGTGAATATAAAAGGTCATAAAAAACTTTTGAAATACAGGTGATGAATCCGCTCAATATCGTCTTAAGTCATTTCTATTAAACTAATCATACTTTTTATATTTTTAACGTTAAGTTCACATTATTTTACATCTAAAACACGTATGTACAATACATTTGGGCGAATACAAAAAATAGAAAAAAAATTTGGGGAAAAATTTGGTAAAAAATGGTGATAATTCCGCTAAATATCGTTTAAAGTCATTTGTATTGAACTAATCTTCCTTTTTATATTTTTATCGTTAAGTTCACATTATTTTACATCTAAAACACGTCTTTACAATACATTTGGGTGAATATAAAAGGTCGTAAAAAAATTTTGAAAAACAGGTGATGAATCCGCTAAATATCGTTTAAAGTCATTTCTATTAAACTAATCATACTTTTTATATTGTTAACGTTAAGTTCACATTATTTTACATCAAAATCACGTCTTTACAATACATTTGGGTGAATATAAAAGGTCGTAAAATAATTTTGAAATACAGGTGATGAATCCGCTAAATATCGTCTTAAGTCATTTCTATTAAACTAATCATACTTTTTATATTTTTAACGTTAAGTTCACAATATTTTACATCTAAAACACGTATTTACAATACATTTGGTGAATTAAAAAAATAGAAAAAAAATTTTGGAATAAATTTGGTAAAAAATGGTGATAATTTCGCTAAATATCGATTAAAGTCATTTGTATTGAACTAATCATACTTTTTATATTTTTATCGTTAAGTTCACATAATTTTAAATCTAAATCACGTATTTACAATACATTTGGGTGAATATAAATGGTTGTAAAAAAATTTTGAAAAAATGGTGATAATTCCGCTAAATATCGTTTAAAGTCATTTGTATTGAACTAATCATACTTTTTATATTTTTATCGTTAAGTTCACATTATTTTACATCTAAAACACGTATTTACAATACATTTGGGTGAATACAAAAAATAGAAAAAAAATTGGGAAAACATTTGCTAAAAAATGGTGATAATTCCGCTAAATATCGATTAAAGTTATTTGTATTGAACTAATTATACTTTTTATATTTTTATCGTTAAGTTCACATTATTTTACATCTAAAACACGTATTTACAATACATTTGGTGAATTAAAAAAATAGAAAAAAAATTTTGGAATAAATTTGGTAAAAAATGGTGATTATTCCGCTAAATATCTTTTAAAGTCATTTGTATTGAACTAATCATACTTTTTATATTTTATCGTTAAGTTCACATAATTTTACATCTAAAACACGTCTTTACATTACATTTGGGTGAATATAGAAGGTCGTAAAAAAATTTGGTAAAAAATTGTGATAATTTCGCTAAATATCGATTAAAGTCATTTGTATTGAACTAATCATACTTTTTAAATTTTTATCGTTAAGTTCACATTATTTTATATCTAAAACACGTCTTTACATTACATTTGGGTGAATATAAAAGGTCGTAAAAAAATTTGGTAAAAAATTGTGATAATTTCGCTAAATATCGTTTAAAGTCATTTGTATTGAACTAATCATACTTTTTATATTTTTATCGTTAAGTTCACATTATTTTACATCTAAAACACGTCTTTACAATACATTTAAGTGAATATAAAAGGTCATAAAAAACTTTTGAAATACAGGTGATGAATCCGCTCAATATCGTCTTAAGTCATTTCTATTAAACTAATCATACTTTTTATATTTTTAACGTTAAGTTCACATTATTTTACATCTAAAACACGTATGTACAATACATTTGGGCGAATACAAAAAATAGAAAAAAAATTTGGGGAAAAATTTGGTAAAAAATGGTGATAATTCCGCTAAATATCGTTTAAAGTCATTTGTATTGAACTAATCTTCCTTTTTATATTTTTATCGTTAAGTTCACATTATTTTACATCTAAAACACGTCATTACAATACATTTGGGTGAATATAAAAGGTCGTAAAAAAATTTTGAAAAACAGGTGATGAATCCGCTAAATATCGTTTAAAGTCATTTCTATTAAACTAATCATACTTTTTATATTGTTAACGTTAAGTTCACATTATTTTACATCAAAATCACGTCTTTACAATACATTTGGGTGAATATAAAAGGTCGTAAAATAATTTTGAAATACAGGTGATGAATCCGCTAAATATCGTCTTAAGTCATTTCTATTAAACTAATCATACTTTTTATATTTTTAACGTTAAGTTCACAATATTTTACATCTAAAACACGTATTTACAATACATTTGGTGAATTAAAAAAATAGAAAAAAAATTTTGGAATAAATTTGGTAAAAAATGGTGATAATTTCGCTAAATATCGATTAAAGTCATTTGTATTGAACTAATCATACTTTTTATATTTTTATCGTTAAGTTCACATAATTTTAAATCTAAAACACGTCTTTACACTACATTTGGGTGAATATAAAAGGTCGTAAAAAAATTTTGAAATACAGGTGATGAATCCGCTAAATATCGTCTTAAGTCATTTCTATTAAACTAATCATACTTTTTATATTTTTAACGTTAAGTTCACATTATTTTACATCTAAATCACGTCTTTACAATACATTTGGGTGAATATAAAAGTTCGTAAAAAAATTTTGAAATACAGGTGATGAATCCGCTAAATATCGTCTTAAGTCATTTCTATTAAACTAATCATACTTTTTATATTTTTAACGTTAAGTTCACAATATTTTACATCTAAAACACGTATTTACAATACATTTGGTGAATTAAAAAAATAGAAAAAAAATTTTGGAATAAATTTGGTAAAAAATGGTGATAATTCCGCTAAATATCTTTTAAAGTCATTTGTATTGAACTAATCATACTTTTTATATTTTATCGTTAAGTTCACATAATTTTACTTCTAAAACACGTCTTTACATTACATTTGGGTGAATATAGAAGGTCGTAAAAAAATTTGGTAAAAAATTGTGATAATTTTGCTAAATATCGATTAAAGTCATTTGTATTGAACTAATCATACTTTTTATATTTTTATCGTTAAGTTCACATAATTTTACATCTAAAACACGTCTTTACACTACATTTGGGTGAATATAAAAGGTCGTAAAAAAATTTTGAAAAACAGGTGATGAATCCGCTTAATATTGTCTTAAGTAATTTCTATTAAACTAATCATACTTTTTATATTTTTAACGTTAAGTTCACATTATTTTACATCTAAAACACGTATTTACAATACATTTGGGTGAATACAAAAAATAGAAAAAAAATTTGGGAAAAAATTTGGTAATAAATGGTGATAATTCCGCTAAATATCTTTTAAAGTCATTTGTATTGAACTAATCATACTTTTTAAATTTTATCGTTAAGTTCACATAATTTTACATCTAAAACACGTCTTTACATTACAATTGGGTGAATATAAAAGGTCGTAAAAAAATTTGGTAAAAAATTGTGATAATTTCGCTAAATATCGTTTAAAGTCATTTGTATTGAACTAATCATACTTTTTATATTTTTATCGTTAAGTTCACATTATTTTACATCTAAAACACGTCTTTACAATACATTTGGGTGAATATAAAAGGTCATAAAAAAATTTTGAAATACAGGTGATGAATCCGCTAAATATCGTCTTAAGTCATTTCTATTAAACTAATCATACTTTTTATATTTTTAACGTTAAGTTCACAATATTTTACATCTAAAACACGTATTTACAATACATTTGGTGAATTAAAAAAATAGAAAAAAAATTTTGGAAAAAATTTGATAATAAATGGTGATAATTCCGCTAAATATCTTTTAAAGTCATTTGTATTGAACTAATCATACTTTTTATATTTTATCGTTAAGTTCACATAATTTTACATCTAAAACACGTCTTTACATTACATTTGGGTGAATATAAAAGGTCGTAAAAAAATTTGGTAAAAAATTGTGATAATTTCGCTAAATATCGTTTAAAGTTATTTGTATTGAACTAATCATACTTTTTATATTTTTATCGTTAAGTTCACATTATTTTACATCTAAAACACGTATTTAAAATACATTTGGGTGAATACAAAAAATAGAAAAAAAATTTGGGAAAAAATTTGGTAAAAAATGGTGATAATTCCGCTAAATATCTTTTAAAGTCATTTGTATTGAATTAATCATAATTTTTATATTTTTATCGTTAAGTTCACAATATTTTACATCTAAAACACGTATTTACAATACATTTGGTGAATTAAAAAAATAGAAAAAAAATTTTGGAATAAATTTGGTAAAAAATGGTGATTATTCCGCTAAATATCTTTTAAAGTCATTTGTATTGAACTAATCATACTTTTTATATTTTATCGTTAAATTCATATAATTTTACATCTAAAACACGTCTTTACATTACATTTGGGTGAATATAGAAGGTCGTAAAAAAATTTGGTAAAAAATTGTGATAATTTCGCTAAATATCGATTAAAGTCATTTGTATTGAACTAATCATACTTTTTATATTTTTATCGTTAAGTTCACATAATTTTACATCTAAAACACGTCTTTACACTACATTTGGGTGAATATAAAAGGTCGTTAAAAAATTTTGAAAAACAAGTGATGAATCCGCTAAATATCGTCTTAAGTCATTTCTATTAAACTAATCATACTTTTTATATTTTTAACGTTAAGTTCACATTATTTTACATCTAAAACACGTATTTACAATACATTTGGTGAATTAAAAAAATAGAAAAAAAATTTTGGAATAAATTTGGTAAAAAATGGTGATAATTCCGCTAAATATCTTTTAAAGTCATTTGTATTGAACTAATCATACTTTTTATATTTTTATCGTTAAGTTCACATTATTTTACATCTAAAACACGTCTTTACAATACATTTAAGTGAATATAAAAGGTCATAAAAAACTTTTGAAATACAGGTGATGAATCCGCTAAATATTGTCTTAAGTAATTTCTATTAAACTAATCATACTTTTTATATTTTTAACGTTAAGTTCACATTATTTTACATCTAAAACACGTATTTACAATACATTTGGGTAAATACAAAAAATAGAAAAAAAATTTGGGAAAAAATTTGGTAAAAAATGGTGATAATTCCGCTAAATATCGTTTAAAGTCATTTGTATTGAACTAATCATACTTTTTATATTTTTATCGTTAAGTTCACATTATTTTACATCTAAAACACGTATTTACAATACATTTGGGTGAATACAAAAAATAGAAAAAAATTTGGTAAAAAATGGTGATAATTCCACTAAATATCGATTAAAGTTATTTGTATTGAACTAATCATACTTTTTATATTTTTATCGTTAAGTTCACATTATTTTACATCTAAAACACGTATTTACAATACATTTGGGTGAATACAAAAAATAGAAAAAAAATTTGGGAAAAAATTTGGTAATAAATGGTGATAATTCCGCTAAATATCGATTAAAGTTATTTGTATTGAACTAATCATACTTTTTATATTTTTATCGTTAAGTTCACATAATTTTACATCTAAAACACGTCTTTACACTACATTTGGGTGAATATAAAAGGTCGTTAAAAAATTTTGAAAAACAAGTGATGAATCCGCTAAATATCGTCTTAAGTCATTTCTATTAAACTAATCATACTTTTTATATTTTTAACGTTAAGTTCACATTATTTTACATCTAAAACACGTATTTACAATACATTTGGTGAATTAAAAAAATAGAAAAAAAATTTTGGAATAAATTTGGTAAAAAATGGTGATAATTCCGCTAAATATCTTTTAAAGTCATTTGTATTGAACTAATCATACTTTTTTAATTTTTATCGTTAAGTTCACATTATTTTACATCTAAAACACGTCTTTACAATACATTTGGGTGAATATAAAAGGTCGTAAAAAAATTTTGAAAAACAGGTGATGAATCCGCTAAATATTGTCTTAAGTAATTTCTATTAAACTAATCATACTTTTTATATTTTTAACGTTAAGTTCACATTATTTTACATCTAAAACACGTATTTACAATACATTTGGGTGAATACAAAAAATAGAAAAAAAATTTGGGAAAAAATTTGGTAATAAATGGTGATAATTCCGCTAAATATCTTTTAAAGTCATTTGTATTGAACTAATCATACTTTTTAAATTTTATCGTTAAGTTCACATAATTTTACATCTAAATCACGTATTTACATTACATTTGGGTGAATATAAAAGGTCGTAAAAAAATTTGGTAAAAAATTGTGATAATTTCGCTAAATATCGTTTAAAGTCATTTGTATTGAACTAATCATACTTTTTATATTTTTAACGTTAAGTTCACATTATTTTACATCTAAAACACGTATTTACAATACATTTGGGTAAATACAAAAAATAGAAAAAAAATTTGGGAAAAAATTTGGTAAAAAATGGTGATAATTCCGCTAAATATCGTTTAAAGTCATTTGTATTGAACTAATCATACTTTTTATATTTTTATCGTTAAGTTCACATTATTTTACATCTAAAACACGTATTTACAATACATTTGGGTGAATACAAAAAATAGAAAAAAATTTGGTAAAAAATGGTGATAATTCCACTAAATATCGATTAAAGTTATTTGTATTGAACTAATCATACTTTTTATATTTTTATCGTTAAGTTCACATTATTTTACATCTAAAATACGTATTTACAATACATTTGGGTGAATACAAAAAATAGAAAAAAAATTTGGGAAAAAATTTGGTAATAAATGGTGATAATTCCGCTAAATATCGATTAAAGTTATTTGTATTGAACTAATCATACTTTTTATATTTTTATCGTTAAGTTCACATTATTTTACATCTAAATCACGTCTTTACAATACATTTGGGTGAATATAAAATGTCGTAAAAAAATTTTGAAAAACAGGTGATGAATCCGCTAAATATCGTTTAAAGTCATTTCTATTGAACTAATCATACTTTTTATATTTTTATCGTTAAGTTCACATTATTTTACATCTAAAACACGTATTTACAATACATTTGGGTGAATACAAAAAATAGAAAAAAAATTTGGGAAAAAATTTGGTAAAAAATGGTGATAATTCCGCTAAATATCGATTAAAGTTATTTGTATTGAACTAATCATACTTTTTATATTTTTATCGTTAAGTTCACATTATTTTACAACTAAATCACGTATTTACAATACATTTGGGTGAATATAAATGGTCGTAAAAAAATTTTGAAAAAATGGTGATAATTCCGCTAAATATCGTTTAAAGTCATTTGTATTGAACTAATCATACTTTTTATATTTTTATCGTTAAGTTCACATTATTTTACATCTAAAACACGTATTTACAATACATTTGGGTGAATACAAAAAATAGAAAAAAAATTGGGGAAAACATTTGCTAAAAAATGGTGATAATTCCGCTAAATATCGATTAAAGTTATTTGTATTGAACTAATCATACTTTTTATATTTTTATCGTTAAGTTCACATTATTTTACATCTAAAACACGTATTTACAATACATTTGGTGAATTAAAAAAATAGAAAAAAAATTTTGGAATAAATTTGGTAAAAAATGGTGATAATTCCGCTAAATATCTTTTAAAGTCATTTGTATTGAACTAATCATACTTTTTAAATTTTTATCGTTAAGTTCACATTATTTTACATCAATATCACGTCTTTACAATACATTTGGGTGAATATAAATGGTCGTAAAAAAATTTTGAAAAAATGGTGATAATTCCGCTAAATATCGTCTTAAGTCATTTCTATTAAACTAATCATACTTTTTATATTTTTATCGTTAAGTTCACAATATTTTACATCTAAAACACGTATTTACAATACATTTGGTGAATTAAAAAAATAGAAAAAAAATTTTGGAATAAATTTGGTAAAAAATGGTGATTATTCCGCTAAATATCTTTTAAAGTCATTTGTATTGAACTAATCATACTTTTTATATTTTATCGTTAAGTTCACATAATTTTACATCTAAAACACGTCTTTACATTACATTTGGGTGAATATAGAAGGTCGTAAAAAAATTTGGTAAAAAATTGTGATAATTTCGCTAAATATCGATTAAAGTCATTTGTATTGAACTAATCATACTTTTTATATTTTTATCGTTAAGTTCACATTATTTTACATCTAAAACACGTATTTACAATACATTTGGGTGAATACAAAAAATAGAAAAAAAATTGGGGAAAACATTTGCTAAAAAATGGTGATAATTCCGCTAAATATCGATTAAAGTTATTTGTATTGAACTAATCATACTTTTTATATTTTTATCGTTAAGTTCACATTATTTTACATCTAAATCACGTCTTTACAATACATTTGGGTGAATATAAAAGGTCGTAAAAAAATTTTGAAAAACAGGTGATGAATCCGCTAAATATCGTTTAAAGTCATTTCTATTGAACTAATCATACTTTTTATATTTTTATCGTTAAGTTCACATTATTTTACATCTAAAACACGTATTTACAATACATTTGGGTGAATACAAAAAATAGAAAAAAAATTTGGGAAAAAATTTGGTAAAAAATGGTGATAATTCCGCTAAATATCGATTAAAGTTATTTGTATTGAACTAATCATACTTTTTATATTTTTATCGTTAAGTTCACATTATTTTACATCAATATCACGTCTTTACAATACATTTGGGTGAATATAAATGGTCGTAAAAAAATTTTGAAAAAATGGTGATAATTCCGCTAAATATCGTCTTAAGTCATTTCTATTAAACTAATCATACTTTTTATATTTTTATCGTTAAGTTCACAATATTTTACATCTAAAACACGTATTTACAATACATTTGGTGAATTAAAAAAATAGAAAAAAAATTTTGGAATAAATTTGGTAAAAAATGGTGATTATTCCGCTAAATATCTTTTAAAGTCATTTGTATTGAACTAATCATACTTTTTATATTTTATCGTTAAGTTCACATAATTTTACATCTAAAACACGTCTTTACATTACATTTGGGTGAATATAGAAGGTCGTAAAAAAATTTGGTAAAAAATTGTGATAATTTCGCTAAATATCGATTAAAGTCATTTGTATTGAACTAATCATACTTTTTATATTTTTATCGTTAAGTTCACATAATTTTACATCTAAAACACGTCTTTACACTACATTTGGGTGAATATAAAAGGTCGTTAAAAAATTTTGAAAAACAAGTGATGAATCCGCTAAATATCGTCTTAAGTCATTTCTATTAAACTAATCATACTTTTTATATTTTTAACGTTAAGTTCACATTATTTTACATCTAAAACACGTATTTACAATACATTTGGTGAATTAAAAAAATAGAAAAAAAATTTTGGAATAAATTTGGTAAAAAATGGTGATAATTCCGCTAAATATCTTTTAAAGTCATTTGTATTGAACTAATCATACTTTTTTAATTTTTATCGTTAAGTTCACATTATTTTACATCTAAAACACGTCTTTACAATACATTTGGGTGAATATAAAAGGTCGTAAAAAAATTTTGAAAAACAGGTGATGAATCCGCTAAATATTGTCTTAAGTAATTTCTATTAAACTAATCATACTTTTTATATTTTTAACGTTAAGTTCACATTATTTTACATCTAAAACACGTATATACAATACATTTGGGTGAATACAAAAAATAGAAAAAAAATTTGGGAAAAAATTTGGTAATAAATGGTGATAATTCCGCTAAATATCGATTAAAGTTATTTGTATTGAACTAATCATACTTTTTATATTTTTATCGTTAAGTTCACATTATTTTACATCTAAATCACGTCTTTACAATACATTTGGGTGAATATAAAAGGTCGTAAAAAATTTTGAAAAACAGGTGATGAATCCGCTAAATATCGTTTAAAGTCATTTCTATTGAACTAATCATACTTTTTATATTTTTATCGTTAAGTTCACATTATTTTACATCTAAAACACGTATTTACAATACATTTGGGTGAATACAAAAAATAGAAAAAAAATGTGGGAAAAAATTTGGTAAAAAATGGTGATAATTCCGCTAAATATCGATTAAAGTTATTTGTATTGAACTAATCATACTTTTTATATTTTTATCGTTAAGTTCACATTATTTTACAACTAAATCACGTATTTACAATACATTTGGGTGAATATAAATGGTCGTAAAAAAATTTTGAAAAAATGGTGATAATTCCGCTAAATATCGTTTAAAGTCATTTGTATTGAACTAATCATACTTTTTATATTTTTATCGTTAAGTTCACATTATTTTACATCTAAAACACGTATTTACAATACATTTGGGTGAATACAAAAAATAGAAAAAAAATTGGGGAAAACATTTGCTAAAAAATGGTGATAATTCCGCTAAATATCGATTAAAGTTATTTGTATTGAACTAATCATACTTTTTATATTTTTATCGTTAAGTTCACATTATTTTACATCTAAAACACGTATTTACAATACATTTGGTGAATTAAAAAAATAGAAAAAAAATTTTGGAATAAATTTGGTAAAAAATGGTGATAATTCCGCTAAATATCTTTTAAAGTCATTTGTATTGAACTAATCATACTTTTTAAATTTTTATCGTTAAGTTCACATTATTTTACATCAAAATCACGTATTTACAATACATTTGGGTGAATATAAATGGTCGTAAAAAAATTTTGAAAAAATGGTGATAATTCCGCTAAATATCGTCTTAAGTCATTTCTATTAAACTAATCATACTTTTTATATTTTTATCGTTAAGTTCACAATATTTTACATCTAAAACACGTATTTACAATACATTTGGTGAATTAAAAAAATAGAAAAAAAATTTTGGAATAAATTTGGTAAAAAATGGTGATTATTCCGCTAAATATCTTTTAAAGTCATTTGTATTGAACTAATCATACTTTTTATATTTTATCGTTAAGTTCACATAATTTTACATCTAAAACACGTCTTTACATTACATTTGGGTGAATATAGAAGGTCGTAAAAAAATTTGGTAAAAAATTGTGATAATTTCGCTAAATATCGATTAAAGTCATTTGTATTGAACTAATCATACTTTTTATATTTTTATCGTTAAGTTCACATAATTTTACATCTAAAACACGTCTTTACACTACATTTGGGTGAATATAAAAGGTCGTTAAAAAATTTTGAAAAACAAGTGATGAATCCGCTAAATATCGTCTTAAGTCATTTCTATTAAACTAATCATACTTTTTATATTTTTAACGTTAAGTTCACATTATTTTACATCTAAAACACGTATTTACAATACATTTGGGTGAATACAAAAAATAGAAAAAAAATTTGGGAAAAAATTTGGTAATAAATGGTGATAATTCCGCTAAATATCTTTTAAAGTCATTTGTATTGAACTAATCATACTTTTTAAATTTTATCGTTAAGTTCACATAATTTTACATCTAAAACACGTATTTACAATACATTTGGGTGAATATAAAAGGTCGTAAAAAAATTTTGAAATACAGGTGATGAATCCGCTAAATATCGTCTTAAGTCATTTCTATTAAACTAATCATACTTTTTATATTTTTAACGTTAAGTTCACATTATTTTACATCAAAATCACGTCTTTACAATACATTTGGGTGAATATAAAAGGTCGTAAAAAAATTTTGAAATACAGGTAATGAATCCGCTAAATATCGTCTTAAGTCATTTCTATTAAACTAATCATACTTTTTATATTTTTAACGTTAAGTTCACAATATTTTACATCTAAAACACGTATTTACAATACATTTGGTGAATTAAAAAAATAGAAAAAAAATTTTGGAATAAATTTGGTAAAAAATGGTGATTATTCCGCTAAATATCTTTTAAAGTCATTTGTATTGAACTAATCATACTTTTTATATTTTATCGTTAAGTTCACTTAATTTTACATCTAAAACACGTCTTTACATTACATTTGGGTGAATATAGAAGGTCGTAAAAAAATTTGGTAAAAAATTGTGATAATTTCGCTAAATATCGATTAAAGTCATTTGTATTGAACTAATCATACTTTTTTAATTTTTATCGTTAAGTTCACATTATTTTACATCTAAAACACGTCTTTACAATACATTTGGGTGAATATAAAAGGTCGTAAAAAAATTTTGAAAAACAGGTGATGAATCCGCTAAATATTGTCTTAAGTAATTTCTATTAAACTAATCATACTTTTTATATTTTTAACGTTAAGTTCACATTATTTTACATCTAAAACACGTATTTACAATACATTTGGGTAAATACAAGAAATAGAAAAAAAATTTGGGAAAAAATTTGGTAAAAAATGGTGATAATTCCGCTAAATATCTTTTAAAGTCATTTGTATTGAACTAATCATACTTTTTAAATTTTATCGTTAAGTTCACATAATTTTACATCTAAAACACGTATTTACAATACATTTGGGTGAATATAAAAGGTCGTAAAAAAATTTTGAAATACAGGTGATGAATCCGCTAAATATCGTCTTAAGTCATTTCTATTAAACTAATCATACTTTTTATATTTTTAACGTTAAGTTCACATTATTTTACATCAAAATCACGTCTTTACAATACATTTGGGTGAATATAAAAGGTCGTAAAAAAATTTTGAAATACAGGTGATGAATCCGCTAAATATCGTCTTAAGTCATTTCTATTAAACTAATCATACTTTTTATATTTTTAACGTTAAGTTCACAATATTTTACATCTAAAACACGTATTTACAATACATTTGGTGAATTAAAAAAATAGAAAAAAAATTTTGGAATAAATTTGGTAAAAAATGGTGATTATTCCGCTAAATATCTTTTAAAGTCATTTGTATTGAACTAATCATACTTTTTATATTTTATCGTTAAGTTCACATAATTTTACATCTAAAACACGTCTTTACATTACATTTGGGTGAATATAGAAGGTCGTAAAAAAATTTGGTAAAAAATTGTGATAATTTCGCTAAATATCGATTAAAGTCATTTGTATTGAACTAATCATACTTTTTTAATTTTTATCGTTAAGTTCACATTATTTTACATCTAAAACACGTCTTTACAATACATTTGGGTGAATATAAAAGGTCGTAAAAAAATTTTGAAAAACAGGTGATGAATCCGCTAAATATTGTCTTAAGTAATTTCTATTAAACTAATCATACTTTTTATATTTTTAACGTTAAGTTCACATTATTTTACATCTAAAACACGTATTTACAATACATTTGGGTAAATACAAGAAATAGAAAAAAAATTTGGGAAAAAATTTGGTAAAAAATGGTGATAATTCCGCTAAATATCTTTTAAAGTCATTTGTATTGAACTAATCATACTTTTTAAATTTTATCGTTAAGTTCACATAATTTTACATCTAAAACACGTATTTACAATACATTTGGGTGAATATAAAAGGTCGTAAAAAAATTTTGAAATACAGGTGATGAATCCGCTAAATATCGTCTTAAGTCATTTCTATTAAACTAATCATACTTTTTATATTTTTAACGTTAAGTTCACATTATTTTACATCAAAATCACGTCTTTACAATACATTTGGGTGAATATAAAAGGTCGTAAAAAAATTTTGAAATACAGGTGATGAATCCGCTAAATATCGTCTTAAGTCATTTCTATTAAACTAATCATACTTTTTATATTTTTAACGTTAAGTTCACAATATTTTACATCTAAAACACGTATTTACAATACATTTGGTGAATTAAAAAAATAGAAAAAAAATTTTGGAATAAATTTGGTAAAAAATGGTGATTATTCCGCTAAATATCTTTTAAAGTCATTTGTATTGAACTAATCATACTTTTTATATTTTATCGTTAAGTTCACATAATTTTACATCTAAAACACGTCTTTACATTACATTTGGGTGAATATAGAAGGTCGTAAAAAAATTTGGTAAAAAATTGTGATAATTTCGCTAAATATCGATTAAAGTCATTTGTATTGAACTAATCATACTTTTTTAATTTTTATCGTTAAGTTCACATTATTTTACATCTAAAACACGTCTTTACAATACATTTGGGTGAATATAAAAGGTCGTAAAAAAATTTTGAAAAACAGGTGATGAATCCGCTAAATATTGTCTTAAGTAATTTCTATTAAACTAATCATACTTTTTATATTTTTAACGTTAAGTTCACATTATTTTATATCTAAAACACGTCTTTACATTACATTTGGGTGAATATAAAAGGTCGTAAAAAAATTTGGTAAAAAATTGTGATAATTTCGCTAAATATCGTTTAAAGTCATTTGTATTGAACTAATCATACTTTTTATATTTTTATCGTTAAGTTCACATTATTTTACATCTAAAACACGTCTTTACAATACATTTAAGTGAATATAAAAGGTCATAAAAAAATTTTGAAATACAGGTGATGAATCCGCTCAATATCGTCTTAAGTCATTTCTATTAAACTAATCATACTTTTTATATTTTTAACGTTAAGTTCACATTATTTTACATCTAAAACACGTATGTACAATACATTTGGGCGAATACAAAAAATAGAAAAAAAATTTGGGGAAAAATTTGGTAAATAATGGTGATAATTCCGCTAAATATCGTTTAAAGTCATTTGTATTGAACTAATCTTCCTTTTTATATTTTTATCGTTAAGTTCACATTATTTTACATCTAAAACACGTCTTTACAATACATTTGGGTGAATATAAAAGGTCGTAAAAAAATTTTGAAAAACAGGTGATGAATCCGCTAAATATCGTTTAAAGTCATTTCTATTAAACTAATCATACTTTTTATATTGTTAACGTTAAGTTCACATTATTTTACATCTAAATCACGTCTTTACAATACATTTGGGTGAATATAAAAGGTCGTAAAAAAATTTTGAAAAACAGGTGATGAATCCGCTAAATATCGTTTAAAGTCATTTCTATTGAACTAATCATACTTTTTAAATTTTATCGTTAAGTTCACATTATTTTATATCTAAAACACGTATTTACAATACATTTGGGCGAATACAAAAAATAGAAAAAAAATTTTGGAATAAATTTGGTAAAAAATGGTGATAATTCCGCTAAATATCTTTTAAAGTCATTTGTATTGAACTAATCATACTTTTTTAATTTTTATCGTTAAGTTCACATTATTTTACATCTAAAACACGTCTTTACAATACATTTGGGTGAATATAAAAGGTCGTAAAAAAATTTTGAAAAACAGGTGATGAATCCGCTAAATATTGTCTTAAGTAATTTCTATTAAACTAATCATACTTTTTATATTTTTAACGTTAAGTTCACATTATTTTACATCTAAAACACGTATTTACAATACATTTGGGTGAATACAAAAAATAGAAAAAAAATTTGGGAAAAAATTTGGTAATAAATGGTGATAATTCCGCTAAATATCTTTTAAAGTCATTTGTATTGAACTAATCATACTTTTTAAATTTTATCGTTAAGTTCACATAATTTTACATCTAAAACACGTCTTTACATTACATTTGGGTGAATATAAAAGGTCGTAAAAAAATTTGGTAAAAAATTGTGATAATTTCGCTAAATATCGTTTAAAGTCATTTGTATTGAACTAATCATACTTTTTATATTTTTAACGTTAAGTTCACATTATTTTACAACTAAAACACGTATTTACAATACATTTGGGTAAATACAAGAAATAGAAAAAAAATTTGGGATAAAATTTGGTAAAAAATGGTGATAATTCCGCTAAATATCGATTAAAGTTATTTGTATTGAACTAATCATACTTTTTATATTTTTATCGTTAAGTTCACATTATTTTACATCTAAATCACGTATTTACAATACATTTGGGTGAATAGAAAAGGTCGTAAAAAAATTTTGAAAAAATGGTGATAATTCCGCTAAATATCTTTTAAAGTCATTTGTATTGAACTAATCATACTTTTTAAATTTTATCGTTAAGTTCACATAATTTTACATCTAAAACACGTATTTACAATACATTTGGGTGAATATAAAAGGTCGTAAAAAAATTTTGAAATACAGGTGATGAATCCGCTAAATATCGTCTTAAGTCATTTCTATTAAACTAATCATACTTTTTATATTTTTAACGTTAAGTTCACATTATTTTACATCAAAATCACGTCTTTACAATACATTTGGGTGAATATAAAAGGTCGTAAAAAAATTTTGAAATACAGGTGATGAATCCGCTAAATATCGTCTTAAGTCATTTCTATTAAACTAATCATACTTTTTATATTTTTAACGTTAAGTTCACAATATTTTACATCTAAAACACGTATTTACAATACATTTGGTGAATTAAAAAAATAGAAAAAAAATTTTGGAATAAATTTGGTAAAAAATGGTGATTATTCCGCTAAATATCTTTTAAAGTCATTTGTATTGAACTAATCATACTTTTTATATTTTATCGTTAAGTTCACATAATTTTACATCTAAAACACGTCTTTACATTACATTTGGGTGAATATAGAAGGTCGTAAAAAAATTTGGTAAAAAATTGTGATAATTTCGCTAAATATCGATTAAAGTCATTTGTATTGAACTAATCATACTTTTTTAATTTTTATCGTTAAGTTCACATTATTTTACATCTAAAACACGTCTTTACAATACATTTGGGTGAATATAAAAGGTCGTAAAAAAATTTTGAAAAACAGGTGATGAATCCGCTAAATATTGTCTTAAGTAATTTCTATTAAACTAATCATACTTTTTATATTTTTAACGTTAAGTTCACATTATTTTACATCTAAAACACGTATTTACAATACATTTGGGTAAATACAAGAAATAGAAAAAAAATTTGGGAAAAAATTTGGTAAAAAATGGTGATAATTCCGCTAAATATCTTTTAAAGTCATTTGTATTGAACTAATCATACTTTTTAAATTTTATCGTTAAGTTCACATAATTTTACATCTAAAACACGTATTTACAATACATTTGGGTGAATATAAAAGGTCGTAAAAAAATTTTGAAATACAGGTGATGAATCCGCTAAATATCGTCTTAAGTCATTTCTATTAAACTAATCATACTTTTTATATTTTTAACGTTAAGTTCACATTATTTTACATCAAAATCACGTCTTTACAATACATTTGGGTGAATATAAAAGGTCGTAAAAAAATTTTGAAATACAGGTGATGAATCCGCTAAATATCGTCTTAAGTCATTTCTATTAAACTAATCATACTTTTTATATTTTTAACGTTAAGTTCACAATATTTTACATCTAAAACACGTATTTACAATACATTTGGTGAATTAAAAAAATAGAAAAAAAATTTTGGAATAAATTTGGTAAAAAATGGTGATTATTCCGCTAAATATCTTTTAAAGTCATTTGTATTGAACTAATCATACTTTTTATATTTTATCGTTAAGTTCACATAATTTTACATCTAAAACACGTCTTTACATTACATTTGGGTGAATATAGAAGGTCGTAAAAAAATTTGGTAAAAAATTGTGATAATTTCGCTAAATATCGATTAAAGTCATTTGTATTGAACTAATCATACTTTTTTAATTTTTATCGTTAAGTTCACATTATTTTACATCTAAAACACGTCTTTACAATACATTTGGGTGAATATAAAAGGTCGTAAAAAAATTTTGAAAAACAGGTGATGAATCCGCTAAATATTGTCTTAAGTAATTTCTATTAAACTAATCATACTTTTTATATTTTTAACGTTAAGTTCACATTATTTTATATCTAAAACACGTCTTTACATTACATTTGGGTGAATATAAAAGGTCGTAAAAAAATTTGGTAAAAAATTGTGATAATTTCGCTAAATATCGTTTAAAGTCATTTGTATTGAACTAATCATACTTTTTATATTTTTATCGTTAAGTTCACATTATTTTACATCTAAAACACGTCTTTACAATACATTTAAGTGAATATAAAAGGTCATAAAAAAATTTTGAAATACAGGTGATGAATCCGCTCAATATCGTCTTAAGTCATTTCTATTAAACTAATCATACTTTTTATATTTTTAACGTTAAGTTCACATTATTTTACATCTAAAACACGTATGTACAATACATTTGGGCGAATACAAAAAATAGAAAAAAAATTTGGGGAAAAATTTGGTAAATAATGGTGATAATTCCGCTAAATATCGTTTAAAGTCATTTGTATTGAACTAATCTTCCTTTTTATATTTTTATCGTTAAGTTCACATTATTTTACATCTAAAACACGTCTTTACAATACATTTGGGTGAATATAAAAGGTCGTAAAAAAATTTTGAAAAACAGGTGATGAATCCGCTAAATATCGTTTAAAGTCATTTCTATTAAACTAATCATACTTTTTATATTGTTAACGTTAAGTTCACATTATTTTACATCTAAATCACGTCTTTACAATACATTTGGGTGAATATAAAAGGTCGTAAAAAAATTTTGAAAAACAGGTGATGAATCCGCTAAATATCGTTTAAAGTCATTTCTATTGAACTAATCATACTTTTTAAATTTTATCGTTAAGTTCACATTATTTTATATCTAAAACACGTATTTACAATACATTTGGGCGAATACAAAAAATAGAAAAAAAATTTTGGAATAAATTTGGTAAAAAATGGTGATAATTCCGCTAAATATCTTTTAAAGTCATTTGTATTGAACTAATCATACTTTTTTAATTTTTATCGTTAAGTTCACATTATTTTACATCTAAAACACGTCTTTACAATACATTTGGGTGAATATAAAAGGTCGTAAAAAAATTTTGAAAAACAGGTGATGAATCCGCTAAATATTGTCTTAAGTAATTTCTATTAAACTAATCATACTTTTTATATTTTTAACGTTAAGTTCACATTATTTTACATCTAAAACACGTATTTACAATACATTTGGGTGAATACAAAAAATAGAAAAAAAATTTGGGAAAAAATTTGGTAATAAATGGTGATAATTCCGCTAAATATCTTTTAAAGTCATTTGTATTGAACTAATCATACTTTTTAAATTTTATCGTTAAGTTCACATAATTTTACATCTAAAACACGTCTTTACATTACATTTGGGTGAATATAAAAGGTCGTAAAAAAATTTGGTAAAAAATTGTGATAATTTCGCTAAATATCGTTTAAAGTCATTTGTATTGAACTAATCATACTTTTTATATTTTTAACGTTAAGTTCACATTATTTTACAACTAAAACACGTATTTACAATACATTTGGGTAAATACAAGAAATAGAAAAAAAATTTGGTAAAAAATGGTGATAATTCCGCTAAATATCGATTAAAGTTATTTGTATTGAACTAATCATACTTTTTATATTTTTATCGTTAAGTTCACATTATTTTACATCTAAATCACGTATTTACAATACATTTGGGTGAATAGAAAAGGTCGTAAAAAAATTTTGAAAAAATGGTGATAATTCCGCTAAATATCGTTTAAAGTCATTTGTATTGAACTAATCATACTTTTTATATTTTTATCGTTAAGTTCACATTATTTTACATCTAAAACACGTATTTACAATACATTTGGGTGAATACAAAAAATAGAAAAAAAATTGGGGAAAAAATTTGGTAAAAAATGGTGATAATTCCACTAAATATCGATTAAAGTTATTTGTATTGAACTAATCATACTTTTTATATTTTTATCGTTAAGTTCACATTATTTTACATCTAAAACACGTATTTACAATACATTTGGGTGAATACAAAAAATAGAAAAAAAATTTGGGAAAAAATTTGGTAATAAATGGTGATAATTCCGCTAAATATCGATTAAAGTTATTTGTATTGAACTAATCATACTTTTTATATTTTTATCGTTAAGTTCACATTATTTTACAACTAAATCACGTATTTACAATACATTTGGGTGAATATAAATGGTCGTAAAAAAATTTTGAAAAAATGGTGATAATTCCGCTAAATATCGTTTAAAGTCATTTGTATTGAACTAATCATACTTTTTATATTTTTATCGTTAAGTTCACATTATTTTACATCTAAAACACGTATTTACAATACATTTGGGTGAATACAAAAAATAGAAAAAAAATTGGGGAAAACATTTGCTAAAAAATGGTGATAATTCCGCTAAATATCGATTAAAGTTATTTGTATTGAACTAATCATACTTTTTATATTTTTATCGTTAAGTTCACATTATTTTACATCTAAAACACGTATTTACAATACATTTGGTGAATTAAAAAAATAGAAAAAAAATTTTGGAATAAATTTGGTAAAAAATGGTGATAATTCCGCTAAATATCTTTTAAAGTCATTTGTATTGAACTAATCATACTTTTTAAATTTTTATCGTTAAGTTCACATTATTTTACATCAAAATCACGTCTTTACAATACATTTGGGTGAATATAAAAGGTCGTAAAAAAATTTTGAAATACAGGTGATGAATCCGCTAAATATCGTCTTAAGTCATTTCTATTAAACTAATCATACTTTTTATATTTTTAACGTTAAGTTCACAATATTTTACATCTAAAACACGTATTTACAATACATTTGGTGAATTAAAAAAATAGAAAAAAAATTTTGGAATAAATTTGGTAAAAAATGGTGATTATTCCGCTAAATATCTTTTAAAGTCATTTGTATTGAACTAATCATACTTTTTATATTTTATCGTTAAGTTCACATAATTTTACATCTAAAACACGTCTTTACATTACATTTGGGTGAATATAGAAGGTCGTAAAAAAATTTGGTAAAAAATTGTGATAATTTCGCTAAATATCGATTAAAGTCATTTGTATTGAACTAATCATACTTTTTTAATTTTTATCGTTAAGTTCACATTATTTTACATCTAAAACACGTCTTTACAATACATTTGGGTGAATATAAAAGGTCGTAAAAAAATTTTGAAAAACAGGTGATGAATCCGCTAAATATTGTCTTAAGTAATTTCTATTAAACTAATCATACTTTTTAAATTTTTATCGTTAAGTTCACATTATTTTATATCTAAAACACGTCTTTACATTACATTTGGGTGAATATAAAAGGTCGTAAAAAAATTTGGTAAAAAATTGTGATAATTTCGCTAAATATCGTTTAAAGTCATTTGTATTGAACTAATCATACTTTTTATATTTTTATCGTTAAGTTCACATTATTTTACATCTAAAACACGTCTTTACAATACATTTAAGTGAATATAAAAGGTCATAAAAAAATTTTGAAATACAGGTGATGAATCCGCTCAATATCGTCTTAAGTCATTTCTATTAAACTAATCATACTTTTTATATTTTTAACGTTAAGTTCACATTATTTTACATCTAAAACACGTATGTACAATACATTTGGGCGAATACAAAAAATAGAAAAAAAATTTGGGGAAAAATTTGGTAAAAAATGATGATAATTCCGCTAAATATCGTTTAAAGTCATTTGTATTGAACTAATCTTCCTTTTTATATTTTTATCGTTAAGTTCACATTATTTTACATCTAAAACACGTCTTTACAATACATTTGGGTGAATATAAAAGGTCGTAAAAAAATTTTGAAAAACAGGTGATGAATCCGCTAAATATCGTTTAAAGTCATTTCTATTAAACTAATCATACTTTTTATATTGTTAACGTTAAGTTCACATTATTTTACATCTAAATCACGTCTTTACAATACATTTGGGTGAATATAAAAGGTCGTAAAAAAATTTTGAAAAACAGGTGATGAATCCGCTAAATATCGTTTAAAGTCATTTCTATTGAACTAATCATACTTTTTATATTTTTATCGTTAAGTTCACATTATTTTACATCTAAAACACGTATTTACAATACATTTGGGTGAATACAAAAAATAGAAAAAAAATTTGGGAAAAAATTTGGTAAAAAATGGTGATAATTCCGCTAAATATCGATTAAAGTTATTTGTATTGAACTAATCATACTTTTTTTATTTTTATCGTTAAGTTCACATTATTTTACAACTAAATCACGTATTTACAATACATTTGGTTGATTATAAATGGTCGTAAAAAAATTTTGAAAAAATGGTGATAATTCCGCTAAATATCGTTTAAAGTCATTTGTATTGAACTAATCATACTTTTTATATTTTTATCGTTAAGTTCACATTATTTTACATCTAAAACACGTATTTACAATACATTTGGGTGAATACAAAAAATAGAAAAAAAATTGGGGAAAACATTTGCTAAAAAATGGTGATAATTCCGCTAAATATCGATTAAAGTTATTTGTATTGAACTAATCATACTTTTTATATTTTTATCGTTAAGTTCACATTATTTTACATCTAAAACACGTATTTACAATACATTTGGTGAATTAAAAAAATAGAAAAAAAATTTTGGAATAAATTTGGTAAAAAATGGTGATAATTCCGCTAAATATCTTTTAAAGTCATTTGTATTGAACTAATCATACTTTTTAAATTTTTATCGTTAAGTTCACATTATTTTACATCAAAATCACGTCTTTACAATACATTTGGGTGAATATAAAAGGTCGTAAAAAAATTTTGAAATACAGGTGATGAATCCGCTAAATATCGTCTTAAGTCATTTCTATTAAACTAATCATACTTTTTATATTTTTATCGTTAAGTTCACATTATTTTACATCTAAAACACGTCTTTACAATACATTTAAGTGAATATAAAAGGTCATAAAAAAATTTTGAAATACAGGTGATGAATCCGCTCAATATCGTCTTAAGTCATTTCTATTAAACTAATCATACTTTTTATATTTTTAACGTTAAGTTCACATTATTTTACATCTAAAACACGTATGTACAATACATTTGGGTGAATATAAAAGGTCGTAAAAAAATTTTGAAAAACAGGTGATGAATCCGCTAAATATCGTTTAAAGTCATTTCTATTAAACTAATCATACTTTTTATATTGTTAACGTTAAGTTCACATTATTTTACATCTAAATCACGTCTTTACAATACATTTGGGTGAATATAAAAGGTCGTAAAAAAATTTTGAAAAACAGGTGATGAATCCGCTAAATATCGTTTAAAGTCATTTCTATTGAACTAATCATACTTTTTATATTTTTATCGTTAAGTTCACATTATTTTACAACTAAATCACGTATTTACAATACATTTGGGTGATTATAAATGGTCGTAAAAAAATTTTGAAAAAATGGTGATAATTCCGCTAAATATCGTTTAAAGTCATTTGTATTGAACTAATCATACTTTTTATATTTTTATCGTTAAGTTCACATTATTTTACATCTAAAACACGTATTTACAATACATTTGGGTGAATACAAAAAATAGAAAAAAAATTGGGGAAAACATTTGCTAAAAAATGGTGATAATTCCGCTAAATATCGATTAAAGTTATTTGTATTGAACTAATCATACTTTTTATATTTTTATCGTTAAGTTCACATTATTTTACATCTAAAACACGTCTTTACAATACATTTGGGTGAATATAAAAGGTCGTAAAAAAATTTTGAAAAACAGGTGATGAATCCGCTAAATATCGTTTAAAGTCATTTCTATTAAACTAATCATACTTTTTATATTGTTAACGTTAAGTTCACATTATTTTACATCAAAATCACGTCTTTACAATACATTTGGGTGAATATAAAAGGTCGTAAAAAAATTTTGAAATACAGGTGATGAATCCGCTAAATATCGTCTTAAGTCATTTCTATTAAACTAATCATACTTTTTATATTTTTAACGTTAAGTTCACAATATTTTACATCTAAAACACGTATTTACAATACATTTGGTGAATTAAAAAAATAGAAAAAAAATTTTGGAATAAATTTGGTAAAAAATGGTGATAATTTCGCTAAATATCGATTAAAGTCATTTGTATTGAACTAATCATACTTTTTATATTTTTATCGTTAAGTTCACATAATTTTAAATCTAAAACACGTCTTTACACTACATTTGGGTGAATATAAAAGGTCGTAAAAAAATTTTGAAATACAGGTGATGAATCCGCTAAATATCGTCTTAAGTCATTTCTATTAAACTAATCATACTTTTTATATTTTTAACGTTAAGTTCACATTATTTTACATCTAAATCACGTCTTTACAATACATTTGGGTGAATATAAAAGGTCGTAAAAAAATTTTGAAAAACAGGTGATGAATCCGCTAAATATTGTCTTAAGTAATTTCTATTAAACTAATCATACTTTTTATATTTTTAACGTTAAGTTCACATTATTTTACATCTAAAACACGTATTTACAATACATTTGGGTGAATACAAAAAATAGAAAAAAAATTTGGGAAAAAATTTGGTAATAAATGGTGATAATTCCGCTAAATATCTTTTAAAGTCATTTGTATTGAACTAATCATACTTTTTAAATTTTATCGTTAAGTTCACATAATTTTACATCTAAAACACGTCTTTACATTACATTTGGGTGAATATAAAAGGTCGTAAAAAAATTTGGTAAAAAATTGTGATAATTTCGCTAAATATCGTTTAAAGTCATTTGTATTGAACTAATCATACTTTTTATATTTTTATCGTTAAGTTCACATTATTTTACATCTAAAACACGTCTTTACAATACATTTGGGTGAATATAAAAGGTCGTAAAAAAATTTTGAAATACAGGTGATGAATCCGCTAAATATCGTCTTAAGTCATTTCTATTAAACTAAACATACTTTTTATATTTTTAACGTTAAGTTCACATTATTTTACATCTAAAACACGTATTTACAATACATTTGGTGAATTAAAAAAATAGAAAAAAAATTTGGGAATAAATTTGGTAAAAAATGGTGATAATTCCGCTAAATATCATTTAAAGTCATTTGTATTGAACTAATCTTCCTTTTTATATTTTTATCGTTAAGTTCACATTATTTTACATCTAAAACACGTCTTTACAATACATTTGGGTGAATATAAAAGGTCGTAAAAAAATTTTGAAAAACAGGTGATGAATCCGCTAAATATCGTTTAAAGTCATTTCTATTAAACTAATCATACTTTTTATATTGTTAACGTTAAGTTCACATTATTTTACATCTAAATCACGTCTTTACAATACATTTGGGTGAATATAAAAGGTCGTAAAAAAATTTTGAAAAACAGGTGATGAATCCGCTAAATATCGTTTAAAGTCATTTCTATTGAACTAATCATACTTTTTATATTTTTATCGTTAAGTTCACATTATTTTACATCTAAAACACGTATTTACAATACATTTGGGTGAATACAAAAAATAGAAAAAAAATTTGGGAAAACATTTGGTAAAAAATGGTGATAATTCCGCTAAATATCGATTAAAGTTATTTGTATTGAACTAATCATACTTTTTATATTTTTATCGTTAAGTTCACATTATTTTACAACTAAATCACGTATTTACAATACATTTGGGTGATTATAAATGGTCATAAAAAATTTTGAAAAAATGGTGATAATTCCGCTAAATATCGTTTAAAGTCATTTGTATTGAACTAATCATACTTTTTATATTTTTATCGTTAAGTTCACATTATTTTACATCTAAAACACGTATTTACAATACATTTGGGTGAATACAAAAAATAGAAAAAAAATTGGGGAAAACATTTGCTAAAAAATGGTGATAATTCCGCTAAATATCGATTAAAGTTATTTGTATTGAACTAATCATACTTTTTATATTTTTATCGTTAAGTTCACATTATTTTACATCTAAAACACGTATTTACAATACATTTGGTGAATTAAAAAAATAGAAAAAAAATTTTGGAATAAATTTGGTAAAAAATGGTGATAATTCCGATAAATATCTTTTAAAGTCATTTGTATTGAACTAATCATACTTTTTAAATTTTTATCGTTAAGTTCACATTATTTTACATCAAAATCACGTCTTTACAATACATTTGGGTGAATATAAAAGGTCGTAAAAAAATTTTGAAATACAGGTGATGAATCCGCTAAATATCGTCTTAAGTCATTTCTATTAAACTAATCATACTTTTTATATTTTTAACGTTAAGTTCACAATATTTTACATCTAAAACACGTATTTACAATACATTTGGTGAATTAAAAAAATAGAAAAAAAATTTTGGAATAAATTTGGTAAAAAATGGTGATTATTCCGCTAAATATCTTTTAAAGTCATTTGTATTGAACTAATCATACTTTTTATATTTTATCGTTAAGTTCACATAATTTTACATCTAAAACACGTCTTTACATTACATTTGGGTGAATATAGAAGGTCGTAAAAAAATTTGGTAAAAAATTGTGATAATTTCGCTAAATATCGATTAAAGTCATTTGTATTGAACTAATCATACTTTTTTAATTTTTATCGTTAAGTTCACATTATTTTACATCTAAAACACGTCTTTACAATACATTTGGGTGAATATAAAAGGTCGTAAAAAAATTTTGAAAAACAGGTGATGAATCCGCTAAATATTGTCTTAAGTAATTTCTATTAAACTAATCATACTTTTTAAATTTTTATCGTTAAGTTCACATTATTTTATATCTAAAACACGTCTTTACATTACATTTGGGTGAATATAAAAGGTCGTAAAAAAATTTGGTAAAAAATTGTGATAATTTCGCTAAATATCGTTTAAAGTCATTTGTATTGAACTAATCATACTTTTTATATTTTTATCGTTAAGTTCACATTATTTTACATCTAAAACACGTCTTTACAATACATTTAAGTGAATATAAAAGGTCATAAAAAAATTTTGAAATACAGGTGATGAATCCGCTCAATATCGTCTTAAGTCATTTCTATTAAACTAATCATACTTTTTATATTTTTAACGTTAAGTTCACATTATTTTACATCTAAAACACGTATGTACAATACATTTGGGCAAATACAAAAAATAGAAAAAAAATTTGGGGAAAAATTTGGTAAAAAATGGTGATAATTCCGCTAAATATCGTTTAAAGTCATTTGTATTGAACTAATCTTCCTTTTTATATTTTTATCGTTAAGTTCACATTATTTTACATCTAAAACACGTCTTTACAATACATTTGGGTGAATATAAAAGGTCGTAAAAAAATTTTGAAAAACAGGTGATGAATCCGCTAAATATCGTTTAAAGTCATTTCTATTAAACTAATCATACTTTTTATATTGTTAACGTTAAGTTCACATTATTTTACATCAAAATCACGTCTTTACAATACATTTGGGTGAATATAAAAGGTCGTAAAAAAATTTTGAAATACAGGTGATGAATCCGCTAAATATCGTCTTAAGTCATTTCTATTAAACTAATCATACTTTTTATATTTTTAACGTTAAGTTCACAATATTTTACATCTAAAACACGTATTTACAATACATTTGGTGAATTAAAAAAATAGAAAAAAAATTTTGGAATAAATTTGGTAAAAAATGGTGATAATTTCGCTAAATATCGATTAAAGTCATTTGTATTGAACTAATCATACTTTTTATATTTTTATCGTTAAGTTCACATAATTTTAAATCTAAAACACGTCTTTACACTACATTTGGGTGAATATAAAAGGTCGTAAAAAAATTTTGAAATACAGGTGATGAATCCGCTAAATATCGTCTTAAGTCATTTCTATTAAACTAATCATACTTTTTATATTTTTAACGTTAAGTTCACATTATTTTACATCTAAATCACGTCTTTACAATACATTTGGGTGAATATAAAAGGTCGTAAAAAAATTTTGAAATACAGGTGATGAATCCGCTAAATATCGTCTTAAGTCATTTCTATTAAACTAATCATACTTTTTATATTTTTAACGTTAAGTTCACAATATTTTACATCTAAAACACGTATTTACAATACAATTGGTGAATTAAAAAAATAGAAAAAAAATTTTGGAATAAATTTGGTAAAAAATGGTGATAATTCCGCTAAATATCTTTTAAAGTCATTTGTATTGAACTAATCATACTTTTTATATTTTATCGTTAAGTTCACATAATTTTACATCTAAAACACGTCTTTACATTACATTTGGGTGAATATAGAAGGTCGTAAAAAAATTTGGTAAAAAATTGTGATAATTTTGCTAAATATCGATTAAAGTCATTTGTATTGAACTAATCATACTTTTTATATTTTTATCGTTAAGTTCACATAATTTTACATCTAAAACACGTCTTTACACTACATTTGGGTGAATATAAAAGGTCGTAAAAAAATTTTGAAAAACAGGTGATGAATCCGCTAAATATTGTCTTAAGTAATTTCTATTAAACTAATCATACTTTTTATATTTTTAACGTTAAGTTCACATTATTTTACATCTAAAACACGTATTTACAATACATTTGGGTGAATACAAAAAATAGAAAAAAAATTTGGGAAAAAATTTGGTAATAAATGGTGATAATTCCGCTAAATATCTTTTAAAGTCATTTGTATTGAACTAATCATACTTTTTAAATTTTATCGTTAAGTTCACATAATTTTACATCTAAAACACGTCTTTACATTACATTTGGGTGAATATAAAAGGTCGTAAAAAAATTTGGTAAAAAATTGTGATAATTTCGCTAAATATCGTTTAAAGTCATTTGTATTGAACTAATCATACTTTTTATATTTTTATCGTTAAGTTCACATTATTTTACATCTAAAACACGTCTTTACAATACATTTGGGTGAATATAAAAGGTCGTAAAAAAATTTTGAAATACAGGTGATGAATCCGCTAAATATCGTCTTAAGTCATTTCTATTAAACTAAACATACTTTTTATATTTTTAACGTTAAGTTCACATTATTTTACATCTAAAACACGTATTTACAATATATTTGGTGAATTAAAAAAATAGAAAAAAAATTTGGGAATAAATTTGGTAAAAAATGGTGATAATTCCGCTAAATATCATTTAAAGTCATTTGTATTGAACTAATCTTCCTTTTTATATTTTTATCGTTAAGTTCACATAATTTTACATCTAAAACACGTATTTACAATACATTTGGGTGAATACAAAAAATAGAAAAAAAATTGGGGAAAACATTTGCTAAAAAATGGTGATAATTCCGCTAAATATCGATTAAAGTTATTTGTATTGAACTAATCATACTTTTTATATTTTTATCGTTAAGTTCACATTATTTTACATCTAAAACACGTATTTACAATACATTTGGTGAATTAAAAAAATAGAAAAAAAATTTTGGAATAAATTTGGTAAAAAATGGTGATAATTCCGATAAATATCTTTTAAAGTCATTTGTATTGAACTAATCATACTTTTTAAATTTTTATCGTTAAGTTCACATTATTTTACATCAAAATCACGTCTTTACAATACATTTGGGTGAATATAAAAGGTCGTAAAAAAATTTTGAAATACAGGTGATGAATCCGCTAAATATCGTCTTAAGTCATTTCTATTAAACTAATCATACTTTTTATATTTTTAACGTTAAGTTCACAATATTTTACATCTAAAACACGTATTTACAATACATTTGGTGAATTAAAAAAATAGAAAAAAAATTTTGGAATAAATTTGGTAAAAAATGGTGATTATTCCGCTAAATATCTTTTAAAGTCATTTGTATTGAACTAATCATACTTTTTATATTTTATCGTTAAGTTCACATAATTTTACATCTAAAACACGTCTTTACATTACATTTGGGTGAATATAGAAGGTCGTAAAAAAATTTGGTAAAAAATTGTGATAATTTCGCTAAATATCGATTAAAGTCATTTGTATTGAACTAATCATACTTTTTTAATTTTTATCGTTAAGTTCACATTATTTTACATCTAAAACACGTCTTTACAATACATTTGGGTGAATATAAAAGGTCGTAAAAAAATTTTGAAAAACAGGTGATGAATCCGCTAAATATTGTCTTAAGTAATTTCTATTAAACTAATCATACTTTTTAAATTTTTATCGTTAAGTTCACATTATTTTATATCTAAAACACGTCTTTACATTACATTTGGGTGAATATAAAAGGTCGTAAAAAAATTTGGTAAAAAATTGTGATAATTTCGCTAAATATCGTTTAAAGTCATTTGTATTGAACTAATCATACTTTTTATATTTTTATCGTTAAGTTCACATTATTTTACATCTAAAACACGTCTTTACAATACATTTAAGTGAATATAAAAGGTCATAAAAAAATTTTGAAATACAGGTGATGAATCCGCTCAATATCGTCTTAAGTCATTTCTATTAAACTAATCATACTTTTTATATTTTTAACGTTAAGTTCACATTATTTTACATCTAAAACACGTATGTACAATACATTTGGGCAAATACAAAAAATAGAAAAAAAATTTGGGGAAAAATTTGGTAAAAAATGGTGATAATTCCGCTAAATATCGTTTAAAGTCATTTGTATTGAACTAATCTTCCTTTTTATATTTTTATCGTTAAGTTCACATTATTTTACATCTAAAACACGTCTTTACAATACATTTGGGTGAATATAAAAGGTCGTAAAAAAATTTTGAAAAACAGGTGATGAATCCGCTAAATATCGTTTAAAGTCATTTCTGTTAAACTAATCATACTTTTTATATTGTTAACGTTAAGTTCACATTATTTTACATCAAAATCACGTCTTTACAATACATTTGGGTGAATATAAAAGGTCGTAAAAAAATTTTGAAATACAGGTGATGAATCCGCTAAATATCGTCTTAAGTCATTTCTATTAAACTAATCATACTTTTTATATTTTTAACGTTAAGTTCACAATATTTTACATCTAAAACACGTATTTACAATACATTTGGTGAATTAAAAAAATAGAAAAAAAATTTTGGAATAAATTTGGTAAAAAATGGTGATAATTCCGATAAATATCTTTTAAAGTCATTTGTATTGAACTAATCATACTTTTTAAATTTTTATCGTTAAGTTCACATTATTTTACATCAAAATCACGTCTTTACAATACATTTGGGTGAATATAAAAGGTCGTAAAAAAATTTTGAAATACAGGTGATGAATCCGCTAAATATCGTCTTAAGTCATTTCTATTAAACTAATCATACTTTTTATATTTTTAACGTTAAGTTCACAATATTTTACATCTAAAACACGTATTTACAATACATTTGGTGAATTAAAAAAATAGAAAAAAAATTTTGGAATAAATTTGGTAAAAAATGGTGATAATTCCGATAAATATCTTTTAAAGTCATTTGTATTGAACTAATCATACTTTTTAAATTTTTATCGTTAAGTTCACATTATTTTACATCAAAATCACGTCTTTACAATACATTTGGGTGAATATAAAAGGTCGTAAAAAAATTTTGAAATACAGGTGATGAATCCGCTAAATATCGTCTTAAGTCATTTCTATTAAACTAATCATACTTTTTATATTTTTAACGTTAAGTTCACAATATTTTACATCTAAAACACGTATTTACAATACATTTGGTGAATTAAAAAAATAGAAAAAAAATTTTGGAATAAATTTGGTAAAAAATGGTGATTATTCCGCTAAATATCTTTTAAAGTCATTTGTATTGAACTAATCATACTTTTTATATTTTATCGTTAAGTTCACATAATTTTACATCTAAAACACGTCTTTACATTACATTTGGGTGAATATAGAAGGTCGTAAAAAAATTTGGTAAAAAATTGTGATAATTTCGCTAAATATCGATTAAAGTCATTTGTATTGAACTAATCATACTTTTTTAATTTTTATCGTTAAGTTCACATTATTTTACATCTAAAACACGTCTTTACAATACATTTGGGTGAATATAAAAGGTCGTAAAAAAATTTTGAAAAACAGGTGATGAATCCGCTAAATATTGTCTTAAGTAATTTCTATTAAACTAATCATACTTTTTAAATTTTTATCGTTAAGTTCACATTATTTTATATCTAAAACACGTCTTTACATTACATTTGGGTGAATATAAAAGGTCGTAAAAAAATTTGGTAAAAAATTGTGATAATTTCGCTAAATATCGTTTAAAGTCATTTGTATTGAACTAATCATACTTTTTATATTTTTATCGTTAAGTTCACATTATTTTACATCTAAAACACGTCTTTACAATACATTTAAGTGAATATAAAAGGTCATAAAAAAATTTTGAAATACAGGTGATGAATCCGCTCAATATCGTCTTAAGTCATTTCTATTAAACTAATCATACTTTTTATATTTTTAACGTTAAGTTCACATTATTTTACATCTAAAACACGTATGTACAATACATTTGGGCAAATACAAAAAATAGAAAAAAAATTTGGGGAAAAATTTGGTAAAAAATGGTGATAATTCCGCTAAATATCGTTTAAAGTCATTTGTATTGAACTAATCTTCCTTTTTATATTTTTATCGTTAAGTTCACATTATTTTACATCTAAAACACGTCTTTACAATACATTTGGGTGAATATAAAAGGTCGTAAAAAAATTTTGAAAAACAGGTGATGAATCCGCTAAATATCGTTTAAAGTCATTTCTATTAAACTAATCATACTTTTTATATTGTTAACGTTAAGTTCACATTATTTTACATCAAAATCACGTCTTTACAATACATTTGGGTGAATATAAAAGGTCGTAAAAAAATTTTGAAATACAGGTGATGAATCCGCTAAATATCGTCTTAAGTCATTTCTATTAAACTAATCATACTTTTTATATTTTTAACGTTAAGTTCACAATATTTTACATCTAAAACACGTATTTACAATACATTTGGTGAATTAAAAAAATAGAAAAAAAATTTTGGAATAAATTTGGTAAAAAATGGTGATTATTCCGCTAAATATCTTTTAAAGTCATTTGTATTGAACTAATCATACTTTTTATATTTTATCGTTAAGTTCACATAATTTTACATCTAAAACACGTCTTTACATTACATTTGGGTGAATATAGAAGGTCGTAAAAAAATTTGGTAAAAAATTGTGATAATTTCGCTAAATATCGATTAAAGTCATTTGTATTGAACTAATCATACTTTTTTAATTTTTATCGTTAAGTTCACATTATTTTACATCAAAATCACGTCTTTACAATACATTTGGGTGAATATAAAAGGTCGTAAAAAAATTTTGAAATACAGGTGATGAATCCGCTAAATATCGTCTTAAGTCATTTCTATTAAACTAATCATACTTTTTATATTTTTAACGTTAAGTTCACAATATTTTACATCTAAAACACGTATTTACAATACATTTGGTGAATTAAAAAAATAGAAAAAAAATTTTGGAATAAATTTGGTAAAAAATGGTGATAATTCCGATAAATATCTTTTAAAGTCATTTGTATTGAACTAATCATACTTTTTAAATTTTTATCGTTAAGTTCACATTATTTTACATCAAAATCACGTCTTTACAATACATTTGGGTGAATATAAAAGGTCGTAAAAAAATTTTGAAATACAGGTGATGAATCCGCTAAATATCGTCTTAAGTCATTTCTATTAAACTAATCATACTTTTTATATTTTTAACGTTAAGTTCACAATATTTTACATCTAAAACACGTATTTACAATACATTTGGTGAATTAAAAAAATAGAAAAAAAATTTTGGAATAAATTTGGTAAAAAATGGTGATTATTCCGCTAAATATCTTTTAAAGTCATTTGTATTGAACTAATCATACTTTTTATATTTTATCGTTAAGTTCACATAATTTTACATCTAAAACACGTCTTTACATTACATTTGGGTGAATATAGAAGGTCGTAAAAAAATTTGGTAAAAAATTGTGATAATTTCGCTAAATATCGATTAAAGTCATTTGTATTGAACTAATCATACTTTTTTAATTTTTATCGTTAAGTTCACATTATTTTACATCTAAAACACGTCTTTACAATACATTTGGGTGAATATAAAAGGTCGTAAAAAAATTTTGAAAAACAGGTGATGAATCCGCTAAATATTGTCTTAAGTAATTTCTATTAAACTAATCATACTTTTTAAATTTTTATCGTTAAGTTCACATTATTTTATATCTAAAACACGTCTTTACATTACATTTGGGTGAATATAAAAGGTCGTAAAAAAATTTGGTAAAAAATTGTGATAATTTCGCTAAATATCGTTTAAAGTCATTTGTATTGAACTAATCATACTTTTTATATTTTTATCGTTAAGTTCACATTATTTTACATCTAAAACACGTCTTTACAATACATTTAAGTGAATATAAAAGGTCATAAAAAAATTTTGAAATACAGGTGATGAATCCGCTCAATATCGTCTTAAGTCATTTCTATTAAACTAATCATACTTTTTATATTTTTAACGTTAAGTTCACATTATTTTACATCTAAAACACGTATGTACAATACATTTGGGCAAATACAAAAAATAGAAAAAAAATTTGGGGAAAAATTTGGTAAAAAATGGTGATAATTCCGCTAAATATCGTTTAAAGTCATTTGTATTGAACTAATCTTCCTTTTTATATTTTTATCGTTAAGTTCACATTATTTTACATCTAAAACACGTCTTTACAATACATTTGGGTGAATATAAAAGGTCGTAAAAAAATTTTGAAAAACAGGTGATGAATCCGCTAAATATCGTTTAAAGTCATTTCTATTAAACTAATCATACTTTTTATATTGTTAACGTTAAGTTCACATTATTTTACATCAAAATCACGTCTTTACAATACATTTGGGTGAATATAAAAGGTCGTAAAAAAATTTTGAAATACAGGTGATGAATCCGCTAAATATCGTCTTAAGTCATTTCTATTAAACTAATCATACTTTTTATATTTTTAACGTTAAGTTCACAATATTTTACATCTAAAACACGTATTTACAATACATTTGGTGAATTAAAAAAATAGAAAAAAAATTTTGGAATAAATTTGGTAAAAAATGGTGATAATTTCGCTAAATATCGATTAAAGTCATTTGTATTGAACTAATCATACTTTTTATATTTTTATCGTTAAGTTCACATAATTTTAAATCTAAAACACGTCTTTACACTACATTTGGGTGAATATAAAAGGTCGTAAAAAAATTTTGAAATACAGGTGATGAATCCGCTAAATATCGTCTTAAGTCATTTCTATTAAACTAATCATACTTTTTATATTTTTAACGTTAAGTTCACATTATTTTACATCTAAATCACGTCTTTACAATACATTTGGGTGAATATAAAAGGTCGTAAAAAAATTTTGAAATACAGGTGATGAATCCGCTAAATATCGTCTTAAGTCATTTCTATTAAACTAATCATACTTTTTATATTTTTAACGTTAAGTTCACAATATTTTACATCTAAAACACGTATTTACAATACAATTGGTGAATTAAAAAAATAGAAAAAAAATTTTGGAATAAATTTGGTAAAAAATGGTGATAATTCCGCTAAATATCTTTTAAAGTCATTTGTATTGAACTAATCATACTTTTTATATTTTATCGTTAAGTTCACATAATTTTACATCTAAAACACGTCTTTACATTACATTTGGGTGAATATAGAAGGTCGTAAAAAAATTTGGTAAAAAATTGTGATAATTTTGCTAAATATCGATTAAAGTCATTTGTATTGAACTAATCATACTTTTTATATTTTTATCGTTAAGTTCACATAATTTTACATCTAAAACACGTCTTTACACTACATTTGGGTGAATATAAAAGGTCGTAAAAAAATTTTGAAAAACAGGTGATGAATCCGCTAAATATTGTCTTAAGTAATTTCTATTAAACTAATCATACTTTTTATATTTTTAACGTTAAGTTCACATTATTTTACATCTAAAACACGTATTTACAATACATTTGGGTGAATACAAAAAATAGAAAAAAAATTTGGGAAAAAATTTGGTAATAAATGGTGATAATTCCGCTAAATATCTTTTAAAGTCATTTGTATTGAACTAATCATACTTTTTAAATTTTATCGTTAAGTTCACATAATTTTACATCTAAAACACGTCTTTACATTACATTTGGGTGAATATAAAAGGTCGTAAAAAAATTTGGTAAAAAATTGTGATAATTTCGCTAAATATCGTTTAAAGTCATTTGTATTGAACTAATCATACTTTTTATATTTTTATCGTTAAGTTCACATTATTTTACATCTAAAACACGTCTTTACAATACATTTGGGTGAATATAAAAGGTCGTAAAAAAATTTTGAAATACAGGTGATGAATCCGCTAAATATCGTCTTAAGTCATTTCTATTAAACTAAACATACTTTTTATATTTTTAACGTTAAGTTCACATTATTTTACATCTAAAACACGTATTTACAATATATTTGGTGAATTAAAAAAATAGAAAAAAAATTTGGGAATAAATTTGGTAAAAAATGGTGATAATTCCGCTAAATATCATTTAAAGTCATTTGTATTGAACTAATCTTCCTTTTTATATTTTTATCGTTAAGTTCACATTATTTTACATCTAAAACACGTCTTTACAATACATTTGGGTGAATATAAAAGGTCGTAAAAAAATTTTGAAAAACAGGTGATGAATCCGCTAAATATCGTTTAAAGTCATTTCTATTAAACTAATCATACTTTTTATATTGTTAACGTTAAGTTCACATTATTTTACATCTAAATCACGTCTTTACAATACATTTGGGTGAATATAAAAGGTCGTAAAAAAATTTTGAAAAACAGGTGATGAATCCGCTAAATATCGTTTAAAGTCATTTCTATTGAACTAATCATACTTTTTATATTTTTATCGTTAAGTTCATATTATTTTACATCTAAAACACGTATTTACAATACATTTGGGTGAATACAAAAAATAGAAAAAAAATTTGGGAAAAAATTTGGTAAAAAATGGTGATAATTCCGCTAAATATCGATTAAAGTTATTTGTATTGAACTAATCATACTTTTTATATTTTTATCGTTAAGTTCACATTATTTTACAACTAAATCACGTATTTACAATACATTTGGGTGATTATAAATGGTCATAAAAAATTTTGAAAAAATGGTGATAATTCCGCTAAATATCGTTTAAAGTCATTTGTATTGAACTAATCATACTTTTTATATTTTTATCGTTAAGTTCACATTATTTTACATCTAAAACACGTATTTACAATACATTTGGGTGAATACAAAAAATAGAAAAAAAATTGGGGAAAACATTTGCTAAAAAATGGTGATAATTCCGCTAAATATCGATTAAAAGTATTTGTATTGAACTAATCATACTTTTTATATTTTTATCGTTAAGTTCACATTATTTTACATCTAAAACACGTATTTACAATACATTTGGTGAATTAAAAAAATAGAAAAAAAATTTTGGAATAAATTTGGTAAAAAATGGTGATAATTCCGCTAAATATCTTTTAAAGTCATTTGTATTGAACTAATCATACTTTTTAAATTTTTATCGTTAAGTTCACATTATTTTACATCAAAATCACGTCTTTACAATACATTTGGGTGAATATAAAAGGTCGTAAAAAAATTTTGAAATACAGGTGATGAATCCGCTAAATATCGTCTTAAGTCATTTCTATTAAACTAATCATACTTTTTATATTTTTAACGTTAAGTTCACAATATTTTACATCTAAAACACGTATTTACAATACATTTGGTGAATTAAAAAAATAGAAAAAAAATTTTGGAATAAATTTGGTAAAAAATGGTGATTATTCCGCTAAATATCTTTTAAAGTCATTTGTATTGAACTAATCATACTTTTTATATTTTATCGTTAAGTTCACATAATTTTACATCTAAAACACGTATTTACAATACATTTGGGTGAATACAAAAAATAGAAAAAAAATTGGGGAAAACATTTGCTAAAAAATGGTGATAATTCCGCTAAATATCGATTAAAGTTATTTGTATTGAACTAATCATACTTTTTATATTTTTATCGTTAAGTTCACATTATTTTACATCTAAAACACGTATTTACAATACATTTGGTGAATTAAAAAAATAGAAAAAAAATTTTGGAATAAATTTGGTAAAAAATGGTGATAATTCCGCTAAATATCTTTTAAAGTCATTTGTATTGAACTAATCATACTTTTTAAATTTTTATCGTTAAGTTCACATTATTTTACATCAAAATCACGTCTTTACAATACATTTGGGTGAATATAAAAGGTCGTAAAAAAATTTTGAAATACAGGTGATGAATCCGCTAAATATCGTCTTAAGTCATTTCTATTAAACTAATCATACTTTTTATATTTTTAACGTTAAGTTCACAATATTTTACATCTAAAACACGTATTTACAATACATTTGGTGAATTAAAAAAATAGAAAAAAAATTTTGGAATAAATTTGGTAAAAAATGGTGATTATTCCGCTAAATATCTTTTAAAGTCATTTGTATTGAACTAATCATACTTTTTATATTTTATCGTTAAGTTCACATAATTTTACATCTAAAACACGTCTTTACATTACATTTGGGTGAATATAGAAGGTCGTAAAAAAATTTGGTAAAAAATTGTGATAATTTCGCTAAATATCGATTAAAGTCATTTGTATTGAACTAATCATACTTTTTTAATTTTTATCGTTAAGTTCACATTATTTTACATCTAAAACACGTCTTTACAATACATTTGGGTGAATATAAAAGGTCGTGAAAAAATTTTGAAAAACAGGTGATGAATCCGCTAAATATTGTCTTAAGTAATTTCTATTAAACTAATCATACTTTTTAAATTTTTATCGTTAAGTTCACATTATTTTATATCTAAAACACGTCTTTACATTACATTTGGGTGAATATAAAAGGTCGTAAAAAAATTTGGTAAAAAATTGTGATAATTTCGCTAAATATCGTTTAAAGTCATTTGTATTGAACTAATCATACTTTTTATATTTTTATCGTTAAGTTCACATTATTTTACATCTAAAACACGTCTTTACAATACATTTGGGTGAATATAAAAGGTCGTAAAAAAATTTTGAAAAACAGGTGATGAATCCGCTAAATATCGTTTAAAGTCATTTCTATTAAACTAATCATACTTTTTATATTTTTATCGTTAAGTTCACATTATTTTACATCTAAAACACGTCTTTACAATACATTTGGGTGAATATAAAAGGTCGTAAAAAAATTTTGAAATACAGGTGATGAATCCGCTAAATATCGTCTTAAGTCATTTCTATTAAACTAATCATACTTTTTTTATTTTTAACGTTAAGTTCACAATATTTTACATCTAAAACACGTATTTACAATACATTTGGTGAATTAAAAAAATAGAAAAAAAATTTTGGAATAAATTTGGTAAAAAATGGTGATAATTTCGCTAAATATCGATTAAAGTCATTTGTATTGAACTAATCATACTTTTTATATTTTTATCGTTAAGTTCACATAATTTTAAATCTAAAACACGTCTTTACACTACATTTGGGTGAATATAAAAGGTCGTAAAAAAATTTTGAAATACAGGTGATGAATCCGCTAAATATCGTCTTAAGTCATTTCTATTAAACTAATCATACTTTTTATATTTTTAACGTTAAGTTCACATTATTTTACATCTAAATCACGTCTTTACAATACATTTGGGTGAATATAAAAGGTCGTAAAAAAATTTTGAAATACAGGTGATGAATCCGCTAAATATCGTCTTAAGTCATTTCTATTAAACTAAACATACTTTTTATATTTTTAACGTTAAGTTCACATTATTTTACATCTAAAACACGTATTTACAATACATTTGGTGAATTAAAAAAATAGAAAAAAAATTTGGGAATAAATTTGGTAAAAAATGGTGATAATTCCGCTAAATATCATTTAAAGTCATTTGTATTGAACTAATCTTCCTTTTTATATTTTTATCGTTATGTTCACATTATTTTACATCTAAAACACGTCTTTACAATACATTTGGGTGAATATAAAAGGTCGTAAAAAAATTTTGAAAAACAGGTGATGAATCCGCTAAATATCGTTTAAAGTCATTTCTATTAAACTAATCATACTTTTTATATTGTTAACGTTAAGTTCACATTATTTTACATCTAAATCACGTCTTTACAATACATTTGGGTGAATATAAAAGGTCGTAAAAAAATTTTGAAAAACAGGTGATGAATCCGCTAAATATCGTTTAAAGTCATTTCTATTGAACTAATCATACTTTTTATATTTTTATCGTTAAGTTCACATTATTTTACATCTAAAACACGTATTTACAATACATTTGGGTGAATACAAAAAATAGAAAAAAAATTTGGGATAAAATTTGGTAAAAAATGGTGATAATTCCGCTAAATATCGATTAAAGTTATTTGTATTGAACTAATCATACTTTTTATGTTTTTATCGTTAAGTTCACATTATTTTACAACTAAATCACGTATTTACAATACATTTGGGTGATTATAAATGGTCGTAAAAAAATTTTGAAAAAATGGTGATAATTCCGCTAAATATCGTTTAAAGTCATTTGTATTGAACTAATCATACTTTTTATATTTTTATCGTTAAGTTCACATTATTTTACATCTAAAACACGTATTTACAATACATTTGGGTGAATACAAAAAATAGAAAAAAAATTGGGGAAAACATTTGCTAAAAAATGGTGATAATTCCGCTAAATATCGTTTAAAGTTATTTGTATTGAACTAATCATACTTTTTATATTTTTATCGTTAAGTTCACATTATTTTACATCTAAAACACGTATTTACAATACATTTGGTGAATTAAAAAAATAGAAAAAAAATTTTGGAATAAATTTGGTAAAAAATGGTGATAATTCCGCTAAATATCTTTTAAAGTCATTTGTATTGAACTAATCATACTTTTTAAATTTTTATCGTTAAGTTCACATTATTTTACATCAAAATCACGTCTTTACAATACATTTGGGTGAATATAAAAGGTCGTAAAAAAATTTTGAAATACAGGTGATGAATCCGCTAAATATCGTCTTAAGTCATTTCTATTAAACTAATCATACTTTTTATATTTTTAACGTTAAGTTCACAATATTTTACATCTAAAACACGTATTTACAATACATTTGGTGAATTAAAAAAATAGAAAAAAAATTTTGGAATAAATTTGGTAAAAAATGGTGATTATTCCGCTAAATATCTTTTAAAGTCATTTGTATTGAACTAATCATACTTTTTATATTTTATCGTTAAGTTCACATAATTTTACATCTAAAACACGTCTTTACATTACATTTGGGTGAATATAGAAGGTCGTAAAAAAATTTGGTAAAAAATTGTGATAATTTCGCTAAATATCGATTAAAGTCATTTGTATTGAACTAATCATACTTTTTTAATTTTTATCGTTAAGTTCACATTATTTTACATCTAAAACACGTCTTTACAATACATTTGGGTGAATATAAAAGGTCGTAAAAAAATTTTGAAAAACAGGTGATGAATCCGCTAAATATTGTCTTAAGTAATTTCTATTAAACTAATCATACTTTTTAAATTTTTATCGTTAAGTTCACATTATTTTATATCTAAAACACGTCTTTACATTACATTTGGGTGAATATAAAAGGCCGTAAAAAAATTTGGTAAAAAATTGTGATAATTTCGCTAAATATCGTTTAAAGTCATTTGTATTGAACTAATCATACTTTTTATATTTTTATCGTTAAGTTCACATTATTTTACATCTAAAACACGTCTTTACAATACATTTAAGTGAATATAAAAGGTCATAAAAAAATTTTGAAATACAGGTGATGAATCCGCTCAATATCGTCTTAAGTCATTTCTATTAAACTAATCATACTTTTTATATTTTTAACGTTAAGTTCACATTATTTTACATCTAAAACACGTATGTACAATACATTTGGGCAAATACAAAAAATAGAAAAAAAATTTGGGGAAAAATTTGGTAAAAAATGGTGATAATTCCGCTAAATATCGTTTAAAGTCATTTGTATTGAACTAATCTTCCTTTTTATATTTTTATCGTTAAGTTCACATTATTTTACATCTAAAACACGTCTTTACAATACATTTGGGTGAATATAAAAGGTCGTAAAAAAATTTGGTAAAAAATTGTGATAATTTCGCTAAATATCGTTTAAAGTCATTTGTATTGAACTAATCATACTTTTTATATTTTTATCGTTAAGTTCACATTATTTTACATCTAAAACACGTCTTTACAATACATTTGGGTGAATATAAAAGGTCGTAAAAAAATTTTGAAATACAGGTGATGAATCCGCTAAATATCGTCTTAAGTCATTTCTATTAAACTAAACATACTTTTTATATTTTTAACGTTAAGTTCACATTATTTTACATCTAAAACACGTATTTACAATACATTTGGTGAATTAAAAAAATAGAAAAAAAATTTGGGAATAAATTTGGTAAAAAATGGTGATAATTCCGCTAAATATCATTTAAAGTCATTTGTATTGAACTAATCATACTTTTTATATTTTTATCGTTAAGTTCACATTATTTTACATCTAAAACACGTCTTTACAATACATTTGGGTGAATATAAAAGGTCGTAAAAAAATTTTGAAAAACAGGTGATGAATCCGCTAAATATTGTCTTAAGTAATTTCTATTAAACTAATCATACTTTTTATATTTTTAACGTTAAGTTCACATTATTTTCCATCTAAAACACGTATTTACATTACATTTGGGTGAATACAAAAAATAGAAAAAAAATTTGGTAATAAATGGTGATAATTCCGCTAAATATCTTTTAAAGTCATTTGTATTGAACTAATCATACTTTTTAAATTTTATCGTTAAGTTCACATAATTTTACATCTAAAACACGTCTTTACATTACATTTGGGTGAATATAAAAGGTCGTAAAAAAATTTGGTAAAAAATTGTGATAATTTCGCTAAATATCGTTTAAAGTCATTTGTATTGAACTAATCATACTTTTTATATTTTTATCGTTAAGTTCACATTATTTTAAATCTAAAACACGTCTTTACAATACATTTGGGTGAATATAAAAGGTCGTAAAAAAATTTTGAAAAACAGGTGATGAATCCGCTAAATATTGTCTTAAGTAATTTCTATTAAACTAATCTTCCTTTTTATATTTTTATCGTTAAGTTCACATTATTTTACATCTAAAACACGTCTTTACAATACATTTGGGTGAATATAAAAGGTCGTAAAAAAATTTTGAAAAACAGGTGATGAATCCGCTAAATATCGTTTAAAGTCATTTCTATTAAACTAATCATACTTTTTATATTGTTAACGTTAAGTTCACATTATTTTACATCAAAATCACGTCTTTACAATACATTTGGGTGAATATAAAAGGTCGTAAAAAAATTTTGAAATACAGGTGATGAATCCGCTAAATATCGTCTTAAGTCATTTCTATTAAACTAATCATACTTTTTATATTTTTAACGTTAAGTTCACAATATTTTACATCTAAAACACGTATTTACAATACATTTGGTGAATTAAAAAAATAGAAAAAAAATTTTGGAATAAATTTGGTAAAAAATGGTGATAATTTCGCTAAATATCGATTAAAGTCATTTGTATTGAACTAATCATACTTTTTATATTTTTATCGTTAAGTTCACATAATTTTAAATCTAAAACACGTCTTTACACTACATTTGGATGAATATAAAAGGTCGTAAAAAAATTTTGAAATACAGGTGATGAATCCGCTAAATATCGTCTTAAGTCATTTCTATTAAACTAATCATACTTTTTATATTTTTAACGTTAAGTTCACATTATTTTACATCTAAATCACGTCTTTACAATACATTTGGGTGAATATAAAAGGTCGTAAAAAAATTTTGAAATACAGGTGATGAATCCGCTAAATATCGTCTTAAGTCATTTCTATTAAACTAATCATACTTTTTATATTTTTAACGTTAAGTTCACAATATTTTACATCTAAAACACGTATTTACAATACAATTGGTGAATTAAAAAAATAGAAAAAAAATTTTGGAATAAATTTGGTAAAAAATGGTGATAATTCCGCTAAATATCTTTTAAAGTCATTTGTATTGAACTAATCATACTTTTTATATTTTATCGTTAAGTTCACATAATTTTACATCTAAAACACGTCTTTACATTACATTTGGGTGAATATAGAAAGTCGTAAAAAAATTTGGTAAAAAATTGTGATAATTTTGCTAAATATCGATTAAAGTCATTTGTATTGAACTAATCATACTTTTTATATTTTTATCGTTAAGTTCACATAATTTTACATCTAAAACACGTCTTTACACTACATTTGGGTGAATATAAAAGGTCGTAAAAAAATATTGAAAAACAGGTGATGAATCCGCTAAATATTGTCTTAAGTAATTTCTATTAAACTAATCATACTTTTTATATTTTTAACGTTAAGTTCACATTATTTTACATCTAAAACACGTATTTACAATACATTTGGGTGAATACAAAAAATAGAAAAAAAATTTGGGAAAAAATTTGGTAATAAATGGTGATAATTCCGCTAAATATCTTTTAAAGTCATTTGTATTGAACTAATCATACTTTTTAAATTTTATCGTTAAGTTCACATAATTTTACATCTAAAACACATCTTTACATTACATTTGGGTGAATATAAAAGGTCGTAAAAAAATTTGGTAAAAAATTGTGATAATTTCGCTAAATATCGTTTAAAGTCATTTGTATTGAACTAATCATACTTTTTATATTTTTATCGTTAAGTTCACATTATTTTACATCTAAAACACGTCTTTACAATACATTTGGGTGAATATAAAAGGTCGTAAAAAAATTTTGAAATACAGGTGATGAATCCGCTAAATATCGTCTTAAGTCATTTCTATTAAACTAAACATACTTTTTATATTTTTAACGTTAAGTTCACATTATTTTACATCTAAAACACGTATTTACAATACATTTGGTGAATTAAAAAAATAGAAAAAAAATTTGGGAATAAATTTGGTAAAAAATGGTGATAATTCCGCTAAATATCATTTAAAGTCATTTGTATTGAACTAATCATACTTTTTATATTTTTATCGTTAAGTTCACATTATTTTACATCTAAAACACGTCTTTACAATACATTTGGGTGAATATAAAAGGTCGTAAAAAAATTTTGAAAAACAGGTGATGAATCCGCTAAATATTGTCTTAAGTAATTTCTATTAAACTAATCATACTTTTTATATTTTTAACGTTAAGTTCACATTATTTTCCATCTAAAACACGTAATTACATTACATTTGGGTGAATACAAAAAATAGAAAAAAAATTTGGTAATAAATGGTGATAATTCCGCTAAATATCTTTTAAAGTCATTTGTATTGAACTAATCATACTTTTTAAATTTTATCGTTAAGTTCACATAATTTTACATCTAAAACACGTCTTTACATTACATTTGGGTGAATATAAAAGGTCGTAAAAAAATTTGGTAAAAAATTGTGATAATTTCGCTAAATATCGTTTAAAGTCATTTGTATTGAACTAATCATACTTTTTATATTTTTATCGTTAAGTTCACATTATTTTAAATCTAAAACACGTCTTTACAATACATTTGGGTGAATATAAAAGGTCATAAAAAAATTTTGAAATACAGGTGATGAATCCGCTAAATATCGTCTTAAGTCATTTCTATTAAACTAATCATACATTTTATATTTTTAACGTTAAGTTCACATTATTTTACATCTAAAACACGTATTTACAATACATTTGGTGAATTAAAAAAATAGAAAAAAAATTTTGGAATAAATTTGGTAAAAAATGGTGATAATTCCGCTAAATATCTTTTAGAGTCATTTGTATTGAACTAATCATACTTTTTATATTTTTATCGTTAAGTTCACATTATTTTACATCTAAAACACGTCTTTACAATACATTTGGGTGAATATAAAAGGTCGTAAAAAAATTTTGAAAAACAGGTGATGAATCCGCTAAATATTGTCTTAAGTAATTTCTATTAAACTAATCATACTTTTTATATTTTTAACGTTAAGTTCACATAATTTTACATCTAAAACACGTCTTTACATTACATTTGGGTGAATATAGAAGGTCGTAAAAAAATTTGGTAAAAATTTGTGATAATTTCGCTAAATATCGATTAAAGTCATTTGTATTGAACTAATCATACTTTTTATATTTTTATCGTTAAGTTCACATAATTTTACATCTAAAACACGTCTTTACACTACATTTGGGTGAATATAAAAGGTCGTAAAAAAATTTTGAAAAACAGGTGATGAATCCGCTAAATATTGTCTTAAGTAATTTCTATTAAACTAATCATACTTTTTATATTTTTAACGTTAAGTTCACATTATTTTACATCTAAAACACGTATTTACAATACATTTGGGTGAATACAAAAAATAGAAAAAAAATTTGGGAAAAAATTTGGTAATAAATGGTGATAATTCCGCTAAATATCTTTTAAAGTCATTTGTATTGAACTAATCATACTTTTTAAATTTTATCGTTAAGTTCACATAATTTTACATCTAAAACACGTCTTTACATTACATTTGGGTGAATATAAAAGGTCGTAAAAAAATTTGGTAAAAAATTGTGATAATTTCGCTAAATATCGTTTAAAGTCATTTGTATTGAACTAATCATACTTTTTATATTTTTATCGTTAAGTTCACATTATTTTACATCTAAAACACGTCTTTACAATACATTTGGGTGAATATAAAAGGTCGTAAAAAAATTTTGAAATACAGGTGATGAATCCGCTAAATATCGTCTTAAGTCATTTCTATTAAACTAAACATACTTTTTATATTTTTAACGTTAAGTTCACATTATTTTACATCTAAAACACGTATTTACAATACATTTGGGTGAATACAAAAAATAGAAATAAAATTGGGGAAAACATTTGCTAAAAAATGGTGATAATTCCGCTAAATATCGATTAAAGTTATTTGTATTGAACTAATCATACTTTTTATATTTTTATCGTTAAGTTCACATTATTTTACATCTAAAACACGTATTTACAATACATTTGGTGAATTAAAAAAATAGAAAAAAAATTTTGGAATAAATTTGGTAAAAAATGGTGATAATTCCGCTAAATATCTTTTAAAGTCATTTGTATTGATCTAATCATACTTTTTAAATTTTTATCGTTAAGTTCACATTATTTTACATCAAAATCACGTCTTTACAATACATTTGGGTGAATATAAAAGGTCGTAAAAAAATTTTGAAATACAGGTGATGAATCCGCTAAATATCGTCTTAAGTCATTTCTATTAAACTAATCATACTTTTTATATTTTTAACGTTAAGTTCACATTATTTTACATCTAAAACACGTCTTTACAATACATTTGGGTGAATATAAAAGGTCGTAAAAAAATTTTGAAAAACAGGTGATGAATCCGCTAAATATTGTCTTAAGTAATTTCTATTAAACTAATCATACTTTTTATATTTTTAACGTTAAGTTCACATTATTTTCCATCTAAAACACGTAATTACATTACATTTGGGTGAATACAAAAAATAGAAAAAAAATTTGGTAATAAATGGTGATAATTCCGCTAAATATCTTTTAAAGTCATTTGTATTGAACTAATCATACTTTTTAAATTTTATCGTTAAGTTCACATAATTTTACATCTAAAACACGTCTTTACATTACATTTGGGTGAATATAAAAGGTCGTAAAAAAATTTGGTAAAAAATTGTGATAATTTCGCTAAATATCGTTTAAAGTCATTTGTATTGAACTAATCATACTTTTTATATTTTTATCGTTAAGTTCACATTATTTTAAATCTAAAACACGTCTTTACAATACATTTGGGTGAATATAAAAGGTCATAAAAAAATTTTGAAATACAGGTGATGAATCCGCTAAATATCGTCTTAAGTCATTTCTATTAAACTAATCATACATTTTATATTTTTAACGTTAAGTTCACATTATTTTACATCTAAAACACGTATTTACAATACATTTGGTGAATTAAAAAAATAGAAAAAAAATTTTGGAATAAATTTGGTAAAAAATGGTGATAATTCCGCTAAATATCTTTTAGAGTCATTTGTATTGAACTAATCATACTTTTTATATTTTTATCGTTAAGTTCACATTATTTTACATCTAAAACACGTCTTTACAATACATTTGGGTGAATATAAAAGGTCGTAAAAAAATTTTGAAAAACAGGTGATGAATCCGCTAAATATTGTCTTAAGTAATTTCTATTAAACTAATCATACTTTTTATATTTTTAACGTTAAGTTCACATAATTTTACATCTAAAACACGTCTTTACATTACATTTGGGTGAATATAGAAGGTCGTAAAAAAATTTGGTAAAAATTTGTGATAATTTCGCTAAATATCGATTAAAGTCATTTGTATTGAACTAATCATACTTTTTATATTTTTATCGTTAAGTTCACATAATTTTACATCTAAAACACGTCTTTACACTACATTTGGGTGAATATAAAAGGTCGTAAAAAAATTTTGAAAAACAGGTGATGAATCCGCTAAATATTGTCTTAAGTAATTTCTATTAAACTAATCATACTTTTTATATTTTTAACGTTAAGTTCACATTATTTTACATCTAAAACACGTATTTACAATACATTTGGGTGAATACAAAAAATAGAAAAAAAATTTGGGAAAAAATTTGGTAATAAATGGTGATAATTCCGCTAAATATCTTTTAAAGTCATTTGTATTGAACTAATCATACTTTTTAAATTTTATCGTTAAGTTCACATAATTTTACATCTAAAACACGTCTTTACATTACATTTGGGTGAATATAAAAGGTCGTAAAAAAATTTGGTAAAAAATTGTGATAATTTCGCTAAATATCGTTTAAAGTCATTTGTATTGAACTAATCATACTTTTTATATTTTTATCGTTAAGTTCACATTATTTTACATCTAAAACACGTCTTTACAATACATTTGGGTGAATATAAAAGGTCGTAAAAAAATTTTGAAATACAGGTGATGAATCCGCTAAATATCGTCTTAAGTCATTTCTATTAAACTAAACATACTTTTTATATTTTTAACGTTAAGTTCACATTATTTTACATCTAAAACACGTATTTACAATACATTTGGGTGAATACAAAAAATAGAAATAAAATTGGGGAAAACATTTGCTAAAAAATGGTGATAATTCCGCTAAATATCGATTAAAGTTATTTGTATTGAACTAATCATACTTTTTATATTTTTATCGTTAAGTTCACATTATTTTACATCTAAAACACGTATTTACAATACATTTGGTGAATTAAAAAAATAGAAAAAAAATTTTGGAATAAATTTGGTAAAAAATGGTGATAATTCCGCTAAATATCTTTTAAAGTCATTTGTATTGATCTAATCATACTTTTTAAATTTTTATCGTTAAGTTCACATTATTTTACATCAAAATCACGTCTTTACAATACATTTGGGTGAATATAAAAGGTCGTAAAAAAATTTTGAAATACAGGTGATGAATCCGCTAAATATCGTCTTAAGTCATTTCTATTAAACTAATCATACTTTTTATATTTTTAACGTTAAGTTCACAATATTTTACATCTAAAACACGTATTTACAATACATTTGGTGAATTAAAAAAATAGAAAAAAAATTTTGGAATAAATTTGGTAAAAAATGGTGATAATTCCGCTAAATATCTTTTAAAGTCATTTGTATTGAACTAATCATACTTTTTAAATTTTTATCGTTAAGTTCACATTATTTTACATCAAAATCACGTCTTTACAATACATTTGGGTGAATATAAAAGGTCGTAAAAAAATTTTGAAATACAGGTGATGAATCCGCTAAATATCGTCTTAAGTCATTTCTATTAAACTAATCATACTTTTTATATTTTTAACGTTAAGTTCACAATATTTTACATCTAAAACACGTATTTACAATACATTTGGTGAATTAAAAAAATAGAAAAAAAATTTTGGAATAAATTTGGTAAAAAATGGTGATTATTCCGCTAAATATCTTTTAAAGTCATTTGTATTGAACTAATCATACTTTTTATATTTTATCGTTAAGTTCACATAATTTTACATCTAAAACACGTCTTTACATTACATTTGGGTGAATATAGAAGGCCGTAAAAAAATATGGTAAAAAATTGTGATAATTTCGCTAAATATCGATTAAAGTCATTTGTATTGAACTAATCATACTTTTTTAATTTTTATCGTTAAGTTCACATTATTTTACATCTAAAACACGTCTTTACAATACATTTGGGTGAATATAAAAGGTCGTAAAAAAATTTTGAAAAACAGGTGATGAATCCGCTAAATATTGTCTTAAGTAATTTCTATTAAACTAATCATACTTTTTAAATTTTTATCGTTAAGTTCACATTATTTTATATCTAAAACACGTCTTTACATTACATTTGGGTGAATATAAAAGGTCGTAAAAAAATTTGGTAAAAAATTGTGATAATTTCGCTAAATATCGTTTAAAGTCATTTGTATTGAACTAATCATACTTTTTATATTTTTATCGTTAAGTTCACATTATTTTACATCTAAAACACGTCTTTACAATACATTTAAGTGAATATAAAAGGTCGTAAAAAAATTTTGAAATACAGGTGATGAATCCGCTCAATATCGTCTTAAGTCATTTCTATTAAACTAATCATACTTTTTATATTTTTAACGTTAAGTTCACATTATTTTACATCTAAAACACGTATGTACAATACATTTGGGCAAATACAAAAAATAGAAAAAAAATTTGGGGAAAAATTTGGTAAAAAATGGTGATAATTCCGCTAAATATCGTTTAAAGTCATTTGTATTGAACTAATCTTCCTTTTTATATTTTTATCGTTAAGTTCACATTATTTTACATCTAAAACACGTCTTTACAATACATTTGGGTGAATATAAAAGGTCGTAAAAAAATTTTGAAAAACAGGTGATGAATCCGCTAAATATCGTTTAAAGTCATTTCTATTAAACTAATCATACTTTTTATATTTTTATCGTTAAGTTCACATTATTTTACATCTAAAACACGTCTTTACAATACATTTGGGTGAATATAAAAGGTCGTAAAAAAATTTTGAAATACAGGTGATGAATCCGCTAAATATCGTCTTAAGTCATTTCTATTAAACTAATCATACTTTTTTTATTTTTAACGTTAAGTTCACAATATTTTACATCTAAAACACGTATTTACAATACATTTGGTGAATTAAAAAAATAGAAAAAAAATTTTGGAATAAATTTGGTAAAAAATGGTGATAATTTCGCTAAATATCGATTAAAGTCATTTGTATTGAACTAATCATACTTTTTATATTTTTATCGTTAAGTTCACATAATTTTAAATCTAAAACACGTCTTTACACTACATTTGGGTGAATATAAAAGGTCGTAAAAAAATTTTGAAATACAGGTGATGAATCCGCTAAATATCGTCTTAAGTCATTTCTATTAAACTAATCATACTTTTTATATTTTTAACGTTAAGTTCACATTATTTTACATCTAAATCACGTCTTTACAATACATTTGGGTGAATATAAAAGGTCGTAAAAAAATTTTGAAATACAGGTGATGAATCCGCTAAATATCGTCTTAAGTCATTTCTATTAAACTAAACATACTTTTTATATTTTTAACGTTAAGTTCACATTATTTTACATCTAAAACACGTATTTACAATACATTTGGTGAATTAAAAAAATAGAAAAAAAATTTGGGAATAAATTTGGTAAAAAATGGTGATAATTCCGCTAAATATCATTTAAAGTCATTTGTATTGAACTAATCTTCCTTTTTATATTTTTATCGTTAAGTTCACATTATTTTACATCTAAAACACGTCTTTACAATACATTTGGGTGAATATAAAAGGTCGTAAAAAAATTTTGAAAAACAGGTGATGAATCCGCTAAATATCGTTTAAAGTCATTTCTATTAAACTAATCATACTTTTTATATTGTTAACGTTAAGTTCACATTATTTTACATCTAAATCACGTCTTTACAATACATTTGGGTGAATATAAAAGGTCGTAAAAAAATTTTGAAAAACAGGTGATGAATCCGCTAAATATCGTTTAAAGTCATTTCTATTGAACTAATCATACTTTTTATATTTTTATCGTTAAGTTCACATTATTTTACATCTAAAACACGTATTTACAATACATTTGGGTGAATACAAAAAATAGAAAAAAAATTTGGGAAAAAATTTGGTAAAAAATGGTGATAATTCCGCTAAATATCGATTAAAGTTATTTGTATTGAACTAATCATACTTTTTATATTTTTATCGTTAAGTTCACATTATTTTACAACTAAATCACGTATTTACAATACATTTGGGTGATTATAAATGGTCGTAAAAAAATTTTGAAAAAATGGTGATAATTCCGCTAAATATCGTTTAAAGTCATTTGTATTGAACTAATCATACTTTTTATATTTTTATCGTTAAGTTCACATTATTTTACATCTAAAACACGTATTTACAATACATTTGGGTGAATACAAAAAATAGAAAAAAAATTGGGGAAAACATTTGCTAAAAAATGGTGATAATTCCGCTAAATATCGATTAAAGTTATTTGTATTGAACTAATCATACTTTTTATATTTTTATCGTTAAGTTCACATTCTTTTTCATCTAAAACACGTATTTACAATACATTTGGTGAATTAAAAAAATAGAAAAAAAATTTTGGAATAGATTTGGTAAAAAATGGTGATAATTCCGCTAAATATCTTTTAAAGTCATTTGTATTGAACTAATCATACTTTTTAAATTTTTATCGTTAAGTTCACATTATTTTACATCAAAATCACGTCTTTACAATACATTTGGGTGAATATAAAAGGTCGTAAAAAAATTTTGAAATACAGGTGATGAATCCGCTAAATATCGTCTTAAGTCATTTCTATTAAACTAATCATACTTTTTATATTTTTAACGTTAAGTTCACAATATTTTACATCTAAAACACGTATTTACAATACATTTGGTGAATTAAAAAAATAGAAAAAAAATTTTGGAATAAATTTGGTAAAAAATGGTGATTATTCCGCTAAATATCTTTTAAAGTCATTTGTATTGAACTAATCATACTTTTTATATTTTATCGTTAAGTTCACATAATTTTACATCTAAAACACGTCTTTACATTACATTTGGGTGAATATAGAAGGTCGTAAAAAAATTTGGTAAAAAATTGTGATAATTTCGCTAAATATCGATTAAAGTCATTTGTATTGAACTAATCATACTTTTTTAATTTTTATCGTTAAGTTCACATTATTTTACATCTAAAACACGTCTTTACAATACATTTGGGTGAATATAAAAGGTCGTAAAAAAATTTTGAAAAACAGGTGATGAATCCGCTAAATATTGTCTTAAGTAATTTCTATTAAACTAATCATACTTTTTAAATTTTTATCGTTAAGTTCACATTATTTTATATCTAAAACACGTCTTTACATTACATTTGGGTGAATATAAAAGGCCGTAAAAAAATTTGGTAAAAAATTGTGATAATTTCGCTAAATATCGTTTAAAGTCATTTGTATTGAACTAATCATACTTTTTATATTTTTATCGTTAAGTTCACATTATTTTACATCTAAAACACGTCTTTACAATACATTTAAGTGAATATAAAAGGTCATAAAAAAATTTTGAAATACAGGTGATGAATCCGCTCAATATCGTCTTAAGTCATTTCTATTAAACTAATCATACTTTTTATATTTTTAACGTTAAGTTCACATTATTTTACATCTAAAACACGTATGTACAATACATTTGGGCAAATACAAAAAATAGAAAAAAAATTTGGGGAAAAATTTGGTAAAAAATGGTGATAATTCCGCTAAATATCGTTTAAAGTCATTTGTATTGAACTAATCTTCCTTTTTATATTTTTATCGTTAAGTTCACATTATTTTACATCTAAAACACGTCTTTACAATACATTTGGGTGAATATAAAAGGTCGTAAAAAAATTTTGAAAAACAGGTGATGAATCCGCTAAATATCGTTTAAAGTCATTTCTATTAAACTAATCATACTTTTTATATTGTTAACGTTAAGTTCACATTATTTTACATCAAAATCACGTCTTTACAATACATTTGGGTGAATATAAAAGGTCGTAAAAAAATTTTGAAATACAGGTGATGAATCCGCTAAATATCGTCTTAAGTCATTTCTATTAAACTAATCATACTTTTTATATTTTTAACGTTAAGTTCACAATATTTTACATCTAAAACACGTATTTACAATACATTTGGTGAATTAAAAAAATAGAAAAAAAATTTTGGAATAAATTTGGTAAAAAATGGTGATAATTTCGCTAAATATCGATTAAAGTCATTTGTATTGAACTAATCATACTTTTTATATTTTTATCGTTAAGTTCACATAATTTTAAATCTAAAACACGTCTTTACACTACATTTGGGTGAATATAAAAGGTCGTAAAAAAATTTTGAAATACAGGTGATGAATCCGCTAAATATCGTCTTAAGTCATTTCTATTAAACTAATCATACTTTTTATATTTTTAACGTTAAGTTCACATTATTTTACATCTAAATCACGTCTTTACAATACATTTGGGTGAATATAAAAGGTCGTAAAAAAATTTTGAAATACAGGTGATGAATCCGCTAAATATCGTCTTAAGTCATTTCTATTAAACTAATCATACTTTTTATATTTTTAACGTTAAGTTCACAATATTTTACATCTAAAACACGTATTTACAATACAATTGGTGAATTAAAAAAACAGAAAAAAAATTTTGGAATAAATTTGGTAAAAAATGGTGATAATTCCGCTAAATATCTTTTAAAGTCATTTGTATTGAACTAATCATACTTTTTATATTTTATCGTTAAGTTCACATAATTTTACATCTAAAACACGTCTTTACATTACATTTGGGTGAATATAGAAAGTCGTAAAAAAATTTGGTAAAAAATTGTGATAATTTTGCTAAATATCGATTAAAGTCATTTGTATTGAACTAATCATACTTTTTATATTTTTATCGTTAAGTTCACATAATTTTACATCTAAAACACGTCTTTACACTACATTTGGGTGAATATAAAAGGTCGTAAAAAAATATTGAAAAACAGGTGATGAATCCGCTAAATATTGTCTTAAGTAATTTCTATTAAACTAATCATACTTTTTATATTTTTAACGTTAAGTTCACATTATTTTACATCTAAAACACGTATTTACAATACATTTGGGTGAATACAAAAAATAGAAAAAAAATTTGGGAAAAAATTTGGTAATAAATGGTGATAATTCCGCTAAATATCTTTTAAAGTCATTTGTATTGAACTAATCATACTTTTTAAATTTTATCGTTAAGTTCACATAATTTTACATCTAAAACACGTCTTTACATTACATTTGGGTGAATATAAAAGGTCGTAAAAAAATTTGGTAAAAAATTGTGATAATTTCGCTAAATATCGTTTAAAGTCATTTGTATTGAACTAATCATACTTTTTATATTTTTATCGTTAAGTTCACATTATTTTACATCTAAAACACGTCTTTACAATACATTTGGGTGAATATAAAAGGTCGTAAAAAAATTTTGAAATACAGGTGATGAATCCGCTAAATATCGTCTTAAGTCATTTCTATTAAACTAAACATACTTTTTATATTTTTAACGTTAAGTTCACATTATTTTACATCTAAAACACGTATTTACAATACATTTGGTGAATTAAAAAAATAGAAAAAAAATTTGGGAATAAATTTGGTAAAAAATGGTGATAATTCCGCTAAATATCATTTAAAGTCATTTGTATTGAACTAATCATACTTTTTATATTTTTATCGTTAAGTTCACATTATTTTACATCTAAAACACGTCTTTACAATACATTTGGGTGAATATAAAAGGTCGTAAAAAAATTTTGAAAAACAGGTGATGAATCCGCTAAATATTGTCTTAAGTAATTTCTATTAAACTAATCATACTTTTTATATTTTTAACGTTAAGTTCACATAATTTTACATCTAAAACACGTCTTTACATTACATTTGGGTGAATATAAAAGGTCGTAAAAAAATTTGGTAAAAAATTGTGATAATTTCGCTAAATATCGTTTAAAGTCATTTGTATTGAACTAATCATACTTTTTATATTTTTATCGTTAAGTTCACATTATTTTACATCTAAAACACGTCTTTACAATACATTTGGGTGAATATAAAAGGTCGTAAAAAAATTTTGAAATACAGGTGATGAATCCGCTAAATATCGTCTTAAGTCATTTCTATTAAACTAAACATACTTTTTATATTTTTAACGTTAAGTTCACATTATTTTACATCTAAAACACGTATTTACAATACATTTGGTTAATTAAAAAAATAGAAAAAAAATTTGGGAATAAATTTGGTAAAAAATGGTGATAATTCCGCTAAATATCATTTAAAGTCATTTGTATTGAACTAATCATACTTTTTATATTTTTATCGTTAAGTTCACATAATTTTACATCTAAAACACGTCTTTACATTACATTTGGGTGAATATAGAAAGTCGTAAAAAAATTTGGTAAAAAATTGTGATAATTTTGCTAAATATCGATTAAAGTCATTTGTATTGAACTAATCATACTTTTTATATTTTTATCGTTAAGTTCACATAATTTTACATCTAAAACACGTCTTTACACTACATTTGGGTGAATATAAAAGGTCGTAAAAAAATATTGAAAAACAGGTGATGAATCCGCTAAATATTGTCTTAAGTAATTTCTATTAAACTAATCATACTTTTTATATTTTTAACGTTAAGTTCACATTATTTTACATCTAAAACACGTATTTACAATACATTTGGGTGAATACAAAAAATAGAAAAAAAATTTGGGAAAAAATTTGGTAATAAATGGTGATAATTCCGCTAAATATCTTTTAAAGTCATTTGTATTGAACTAATCATACTTTTTAAATTTTATCGTTAAGTTCACATAATTTTACATCTAAAACACGTCTTTACATTACATTTGGGTGAATATAAAAGGTCGTAAAAAAATTTGGTAAAAAATTGTGATAATTTCGCTAAATATCGTTTAAAGTCATTTGTATTGAACTAATCATACTTTTTATATTTTTATCGTTAAGTTCACATTATTTTACATCTAAAACACGTCTTTACAATACATTTGGGTGAATATAAAAGGTCGTAAAAAAATTTTGAAATACAGGTGATGAATCCGCTAAATATCGTCTTAAGTCATTTCTATTAAACTAAACATACTTTTTATATTTTTAACGTTAAGTTCACATTATTTTACATCTAAAACACGTATTTACAATACATTTGGTGAATTAAAAAAATAGAAAAAAAATTTGGGAATAAATTTGGTAAAAAATGGTGATAATTCCGCTAAATATCATTTAAAGTCATTTGTATTGAACTAATCATACTTTTTATATTTTTATCGTTAAGTTCACATTATTTTACATCTAAAACACGTCTTTACAATACATTTGGGTGAATATAAAAGGTCGTAAAAAAATTTTGAAAAACAGGTGATGAATCCGCTAAATATTGTCTTAAGTAATTTCTATTAAACTAATCATACTTTTTATATTTTTAACGTTAAGTTCACATAATTTTACATCTAAAACACGTCTTTACATTACATTTGGGTGAATATAGAAGGTCGTAAAAAAATTTGGTAAAAAATTGTGATAATTTCGCTAAATATCGATTAAAGTCATTTGTATTGAACTAATCATACTTTTTATATTTTTATCGTTAAGTTCACATAATTTTACATCTAAAACACGTCTTTACACTACATTTGGGTGAATATAAAAGGTCGTAAAAAAATTTTGAAAAACAGGTGATGAATCCGCTAAATATTGTCTTAAGTAATTTCTATTAAACTAATCATACTTTTTATATTTTTAACGTTAAGTTCACATTATTTTACATCTAAAACACGTATTTACAATACATTTGGGTGAATACAAAAAATAGAAAAAAAATTTGGGAAAAAATTTGGTAATAAATGGTGATAATTCCGCTAAATATCTTTTAAAGTCATTTGTATTGAACTAATCATACTTTTTAAATTTTATCGTTAAGTTCACATAATTTTACATCTAAAACACGTCTTTACATTACATTTGGGTGAATATAAAAGGTCGTAAAAAAATTTGGTAAAAAATTGTGATAATTTCGCTAAATATCGTTTAAAGTCATTTGTATTGAACTAATCATACTTTTTATATTTTTATCGTTAAGTTCACATTATTTTACATCTAAAACACGTCTTTACAATACATTTGGGTGAATATAAAAGGTCGTAAATAAATTTTGAAATACAGGTGATGAATCCGCTAAATATCGTCTTAAGTCATTTCTATTAAACTAAACATACTTTTTATATTTTTAACGTTAAGTTCACATTATTTTACATCTAAAACACGTATTTACAATACATTTGGTGAATTAAAAAAATAGAAAAAAAATTTTGGAATAAATTTGGTAAAAAATGGTGATAATTCCGCTAAATATCATTTAAAGTCATTTGTATTGAACTAATCATACTTTTTATATTTTTATCGTTAAGTTCACATTATTTTACATCTAAAACACGTCTTTACAATACATTTGGGTGAATATAAAAGGTCGTAAAAAAATTTTGAAAAACAGGTGATGAATCCGCTAAATATTGTCTTAAGTAATTTCTATTAAACTAATCATACTTTTTATATTTTTAACGTTAAGTTCACATTATTTTCCATCTAAAACACGTATTTACATTACATTTGGGTGAATACAAAAAATAGAAAAAAAATTTGGTAATAAATGGTGATAATTCCGCTAAATATCTTTTAAAGTAATTTGTATTGAACTAATCATACTTTTTAAATTTTATCGTTAAGTTCACATAATTTTACATCTAAAACACGTCTTTACATTACATTTGGGTGAATATAAAAGGTCGTAAAAAAATTTGGTAAAAAATTGTGATAATTTCGCTAAATATCGTTTAAAGTCATTTGTATTGAACTAATCATACTTTTTATATTTTTATCGTTAAGTTCACATTATTTTACATCTAAAACACGTCTTTACAATACATTTGGGTGAATATAAAAGGTCGTAAAAAAATTTTGAAATACAGGTGATGAATCCGCTAAATATCGTCTTAAGTCATTTCTATTAAACTAATCATACTTTTTATATTTTTAACGTTAAGTTCACATTATTTTACATCTAAAACACGTATTTACAATACATTTGGGTGAATACAAAAAATAGAAAAAAAATTTGGTAATAAATGGTGATAATTCCGCTAAATATCTTTTAAAGTCATTTGTATTGAACTAATCATACTTTTTAAATTTTATCGTTAAGTTCACATAATTTTACATCTAAAACACGTTTTTACATTACATTTGGGTGAATATAAAAGGTCGTAAAAAAATTTGGTAAAAAATTGTGATAATTTCGCTAAATATCGTTTAAAGTCATTTGTATTGAACTAATCATACTTTTTATATTTTTATCGTTAAGTTCGAATTATTTTACATCTAAAACACGTCTTTACAATACATTTGGGTGAATATAAAAGGTCATAAAAAAATTTTGAAATACAGGTGATGAATCCGCTAAATATCGTCTTAAGTCATTTCTATTAAACTAATCATACTTTTTATATTTTTAACGTTAAGTTCACATTATTTTACATCTAAAACACGTATTTACAATACATTTGGTGAATTGAAAAAATAGAAAAAAAATTTTGGAATAAATTTGGTAAAAAATGGTGATAATTCCGCTAAATATCTTTTAAAGTCATTTGTATTGAACTAATCATACTTTTTATATTTTTATCGTTAAGTTCACATTATTTTACATCTAAAACACGTCTTTACAATACATTTGGGTGAATATAAAAGGTCGTAAAAAAATTTTGAAAAACAGGTGATGAATCCGCTAAATATTGTCTTAAGTAATTTCTATTAAACTAATCATACTTTTTATATTTTTAACGTTAAGTTCACATTATTTTACATCTAAAACACGTATTTACAATACATTTGGGTGAATACAAAAAATAGAAAAAAAATTTGGTAATAAATGGTGATAATTCCGCTAAATATCTTTTAAAGTCATTTGTATTGAACTAATCATACTTTTTAAATTTTATCGTTAAGTTCACATAATTTTACATCTAAAACACGTCTTTACATTACATTTGGGTGAATATAAAAGGTCGTAAAAAAATTTGGTAAAAAATTGTGATAATTTCGCTAAATATCGTTTAAAGTCATTTGTATTGAACTAATCATACTTTTTATATTTTTATCGTTAAGTTCACATTATTTTACATCTAAAACACGTCTTTACAATACATTTGGGTGAATATAAAAGGTCATAAAAAAATTTTGAAATACAGGTGATGAATCCGCTAAATATCGTCTTAAGTCATTTCTATTAAACTAATCATACTTTTTATATTTTTAACGTTAAGTTCACATTATTGTACATCTAAAACACGTATTTACAATACATTTGGGCGAATACAAAAAATAGAAAAAAAATTTGGGAAAAAATTTGGTAAAAAATGGTGATAATTCCGCTAAATATCGTTTAAAGTCATTTGTATTGAACTAATCTTCCTTTTTATATTTTTATCGTTAAGTTCACATTATTTTACATCTAAAACACGTCTTTACAATACATTTGGGTGAATATAAAAGGTCGTAAAAAAATTTTGAAAAACAGGTGATGAATCCGCTAAATATCGTTTAAAGTCATTTCTATTAAACTAATCATACTTTTTATATTTTTAACGTTAAGTTCACAATATTTTACATCTAAAACACGTATTTACAATACATTTGGTGAATTAAAAAAATAGAAAAAAAATTTTGGAATAAATTTGGTAAAAAATGGTGATAATTCCGCTAAATATCTTTTAAAGTCATTTGTATTGAACTAATCATACTTTTTATATTTTATCGTTAAGTTCACATAATTTTACATCTAAAACACGTCTTTACATTACATTTGGGTGAATATAGAAGATCGTAAAAAAATTTGGTAAAAAATTGTGATAATTTCGCTAAATATCGATTAAAGTCATTTGTATTGAACTAATCATACTTTTTATATTTTTATCGTTAAGTTCACATTATTTTACATCTAAAACACGTCTTTACAATACATTTGGGTGAATATAAAAGGTCATAAAAAAATTTTGAAATACAGGTGATGAATCCGCTAAATATCGTCTTAAGTCATTTCTATTAAACTAATCATACTTTTTATATTTTTAACGTTAAGTTCACATTATTTTACATCTAAAACACGTATTTACAATACATTTGGTGAATTGAAAAAATAGAAAAAAAATTTTGGAATAAATTTGGTAAAAAATGGTGATAATTCCGCTAAATATCTTTTAAAGTCATTTGTATTGAACTAATCATACTTTTTATATTTTTATCGTTAAGTTCACATTATTTTACATCTAAAACACGTCTTTACAATACATTTGGGTGAATATAAAAGGTCGTAAAAAAATTTTGAAAAACAGGTGATGAATCCGCTAAATATTGTCTTAAGTAATTTCTATTAAACTAATCATACTTTTTATATTTTTAACGTTAAGTTCACATTATTTTACATCTAAAACACGTATTTACAATACATTTGGGTGAATACAAAAAATAGAAAAAAAATTTGGTAATAAATGGTGATAATTCCGCTAAATATCTTTTAAAGTCATTTGTATTGAACTAATCATACTTTTTAAATTTTATCGTTAAGTTCACATAATTTTACATCTAAAACACGTCTTTACATTACATTTGGGTGAATATAAAAGGTCGTAAAAAAATTTGGTAAAAAATTGTGATAATTTCGCTAAATATCGTTTAAAGTCATTTGTATTGAACTAATCATACTTTTTATATTTTTATCGTTAAGTTCACATTATTTTACATCTAAAACACGTCTTTACAATACATTTGGGTGAATATAAAAGGTCATAAAAAAATTTTGAAATACAGGTGATGAATCCGCTAAATATCGTCTTAAGTCATTTCTATTAAACTAATCATACTTTTTATATTTTTAACGTTAAGTTCACATTATTGTACATCTAAAACACGTATTTACAATACATTTGGGCGAATACAAAAAATAGAAAAAAAATTTGGGAAAAAATTTGGTAAAAAATGGTGATAATTCCGCTAAATATCGTTTAAAGTCATTTGTATTGAACTAATCTTCCTTTTTATATTTTTATCGTTAAGTTCACATTATTTTACATCTAAAACACGTCTTTACAATACATTTGGGTGAATATAAAAGGTCGTAAAAAAATTTTGAAAAACAGGTGATGAATCCGCTAAATATCGTTTAAAGTCATTTCTATTAAACTAATCATACTTTTTATATTTTTAACGTTAAGTTCACAATATTTTACATCTAAAACACGTATTTACAATACATTTGGTGAATTAAAAAAATAGAAAAAAAATTTTGGAATAAATTTGGTAAAAAATGGTGATAATTCCGCTAAATATCTTTTAAAGTCATTTGTATTGAACTAATCATACTTTTTATATTTTATCGTTAAGTTCACATAATTTTACATCTAAAACACGTCTTTACATTACATTTGGGTGAATATAGAAGATCGTAAAAAAATTTGGTAAAAAATTGTGATAATTTCGCTAAATATCGATTAAAGTCATTTGTATTGAACTAATCATACTTTTTATATTTTTATCGTTAAGTTCACATTATTTTACATCTAAAACACGTCTTTACAATACATTTGGGTGAATATAAAAGGTCATAAAAAAATTTTGAAATACAGGTGATGAATCCGCTAAATATCGTCTTAAGTCATTTCTATTAAACTAATCATACTTTTTATATTTTTAACGTTAAGTTCACATTATTGTACATCTAAAACACGTATTTACAATACATTTGGGCGAAAACAAAAAATAGAAAAAAAATTTGGGAAAAAATTTGGTAAAAAATGGTGATAATTCCGCTAAATATCGTTTAAAGTCATTTGTATTGAACTAATCTTCCTTTTTATATTTTTATCGTTAAGTTCACATTATTTTACATCTAAAACACGTCTTTACAATACATTTGGGTGAATATAAAAGGTCGTAAAAAAATTTTGAAAAACAGGTGATGAATCCGCTAAATATCGTTTAAAGTCATTTCTATTAAACTAATCATACTTTTTATATTTTTAACGTTAAGTTCACATTATTTTACATCTAAAACACGTCTTTACAATACATTTGGGTGAATATAAAAGGTCGTAAAAAAATTTTGAAAAACAGGTGATGAATCCGCTAAATATCGTTTAAAGTCATTTCTATTAAACTAATCATACTTTTTATATTTTTAACGTTAAGTTCACATTATTTTACATCAAAATCACGTCTTTACAATACATTTGGGTGAATAAAAAAGGTCTTAAAAAAATTTTGAAATACAGGTGATGAATCCGCTAAATATCGTCTTAAGTCATTTCTATTAAACTAATCATACTTTTTATATTTTTAACGTTAAGTTCACAATATTTTACATCTAAAACACGTATTTACAATACATTTGGTGAATTAAAAAAATAGACAAAAAATTTTGGAATAAATTTGGTAAAAAATGGTGATAATTCCGCTAAATATCTTTTAAAGTCATTTGTATTGAACTAATCATACTTTTTATATTTTATCGTTAAGTTCACATAATTTTACATCTAAAACACGTCTTTACATTACATTTGGGTGAATATAGAAGATCGTAAAAAAATTTGGTAAAAAATTGTGATAATTTCGCTAAATATCGATTAAAGTCATTTGTATTGAACTAATCATACTTTTTATATTTTTAACGTTAAGTTCACATAATTTTACATTTAAAACACGTCTTTACACTACATTTGGGTGAATATAAAAGGTCGTAAAAAAATTTTGAAAAACAGGTGATGAATCCGCTAAATATTGTCTTAAGTAATTTCTATTAAACTAATCATACTTTTTATATTTTTAACGTTAAGTTCACATTATTTTACATCTAAAACACGTATTTACAATACATTTGGGTGAATACAAAAAATAGAAAAAAAATTTGGGAAAAAATTTGGTAATAAATGGTGATAATTCTGCTAAATATCTTTTAAAGTCATTTGTATTGAACTAATCATACTTTTTAAATTTTATCGTTAAGTTCACATAATTTTACATCTAATACACGTCTTTACATTACATTTGGGTGAATATAAAAGGTCGTAAAAAAATTTGGTAAAAAATTGTGATAATTTCGCTAAATATCGTTTAAAGTCATTTGTATTGAACTAATCATACTTTTTATATTTTTATCGTTAAGTTCACATTATTTTACATCTAAAACACGTCTTTACAATACATTTGGGTGAATATAAAAGGTCGTAAAAAAATTTTGAAATACAGGTGATGAATCCGCTAAATATCGTCTTAAGTCATTTCTATTAAACTAATCATACTTTTTATATTTTTAACGTTAAGTTCACAATATTTTACATCTAAAACACGTATTTACAATACAATTGGTGAATTAAAAAAATAGAAAAAAAATTTTGGAATAAATTTGGTAAAAAATGGTGATAATTTCGCTAAATATCGATTAAAGTCATTTGTATTGAACTAATCATACTTTTTATATTTTTATCGTTAAGTTCACATAATTTTACATCTAAAACACGTCTTTACATTACATTTGGGTGAATATAGAAGGTCGTAAAAAAATTTGGTAAAAAATTGTGATAATTTCGCTAAATATCGATTAAAGTCATTTGTATTGAACTAATCATACTTTTTATATTTTTATCGTTAAGTTCACATAATTTTACATCTAAAACACGTCTTTACACTACATTTGGGTGAATATAAAAGGTCGTAAAAAAATTTTGAAAAACAGGTGATGAATCCGCTAAATATTGTCTTAAGTCATTTGTATTGAACTAATCATACTTTTTATATTTTTATCGTTAAGTTCACATAATTTTACATCAAAATCACGTCTTTACAATACATTTGGGTGAATATAAAAGGTCGTAAAAAAATTTTGAAATACAGGTGATGAATCCGCTAAATACCGTCTTAAGTAATTTCTATTAAACTAATCATACTTTTTATATTTTTAACGTTAAGTTCACATTATTTTACATCTAAAACACGTATTTACAATACATTTGGGTGAATACAAAAAATAGAAAAAAAATTTGGGAAAAAATTTGGTAATAAATGGTGATAATTCCGCTAAATATCTTTTAAAGTCATTTGTATTGAACTAATCATACTTTTTAAATTTTATCGTTAAGTTCACATTATTTTATATCTAAAACACGTATTTACAATACATTTGGGCGAATACAAAAAATACAAAAAAAATTTGGGAAAAAATTTGGTAAAAAATGGTGATAATTCCGCTAAATATCGTTTAAAGTCATTTGTATTGAACTAATCTTCCTTTTTATATTTTTATCGTTAAGTTCACATTATTTTACATCTAAAACACGTCTTTACAATACATTTGGGTGAATATAAAAGGTCGTAAAAAAATTTTGAAATACAGGTGATGAATCCGCTAAATATCGTCTTAAGTCATTTCTATTAAACTAATCATACTTTTTATATTTTTAACGTTAAGTTCACAATATTTTACATCTAAAACACGTATTTACAATACATTTGGTGAATTAAAAACATAGAAAAAAAATTTTGGAATAAATTTGGTAAAAAATGGTGATAATTTCGCTAAATATCGATTAAAGTCATTTGTATTGAACTAATCATACTTTTTATATTTTTATCGTTAAGTTCACATAATTTTAAATCTAAAACACGTCTTTACACTACATTTGGGTGAATATAAAAGGTCGTAAAAAAATTTTGAAATACAGGTGATGAATCCGCTAAATATCGTCTTAAGTCATTTCTATTAAACTAATCATACTTTTTATATTTTTAACGTTAAGTTCACAATATTTTACATCTAAAACACGTATTTACAATACATTTGGTGAATTAAAAAAATAGACAAAAAATTTTGGAATAAATTTGGTAAAAAATGGTGATAATTCCGCTAAATATCTTTTAAAGTCATTTGTATTGAACTAATCATACTTTTTATATTTTATCGTTAAGTTCACATAATTTTACATCTAAAACACGTCTTTACATTACATTTGGGTGAATATAGAAGATCGTAAAAAAATTTGGTAAAAAATTGTGATAATTTCGCTAAATATCGATTAAAGTCATTTGTATTGAACTAATCATACTTTTTATATTTTTAACGTTAAGTTCACATAATTTTACATTTAAAACACGTCTTTACACTACATTTGGGTGAATATAAAAGGTCGTAAAAAAATTTTGAAAAACAGGTGATGAATCCGCTAAATATTGTCTTAAGTAATTTCTATTAAACTAATCATACTTTTTATATTTTTAACGTTAAGTTCACATTATTTTACATCTAAAACACGTATTTACAATACATTTGGGTGAATACAAAAAATAGAAAAAAAATTTGGGAAAAAATTTGGTAATAAATGGTGATAATTCTGCTAAATATCTTTTAAAGTCATTTGTATTGAACTAATCATACTTTTTAAATTTTATCGTTAAGTTCACATAATTTTACATCTAATACACGTCTTTACATTACATTTGGGTGAATATAAAAGGTCGTAAAAAAATTTGGTAAAAAATTGTGATAATTTCGCTAAATATCGTTTAAAGTCATTTGTATTGAACTAATCATACTTTTTATATTTTTATCGTTAAGTTCACATTATTTTACATCTAAAACACGTCTTTACAATACATTTGGGTGAATATAAAAGGTCGTAAAAAAATTTTGAAATACAGGTGATGAATCCGCTAAATATCGTCTTAAGTCATTTCTATTAAACTAATCATACTTTTTATATTTTTAACGTTAAGTTCACAATATTTTACATCTAAAACACGTATTTACAATACAATTGGTGAATTAAAAAAATAGAAAAAAAATTTTGGAATAAATTTGGTAAAAAATGGTGATAATTTCGCTAAATATCGATTAAAGTCATTTGTATTGAACTAATCATACTTTTTATATTTTTATCGTTAAGTTCACATAATTTTACATCTAAAACACGTCTTTACATTACATTTGGGTGAATATAGAAGGTCGTAAAAAAATTTGGTAAAAAATTGTGATAATTTCGCTAAATATCGATTAAAGTCATTTGTATTGAACTAATCATACTTTTTATATTTTTATCGTTAAGTTCACATAATTTTACATCTAAAACACGTCTTTACACTACATTTGGGTGAATATAAAAGGTCGTAAAAAAATTTTGAAAAACAGGTGATGAATCCGCTAAATATTGTCTTAAGTCATTTGTATTGAACTAATCATACTTTTTATATTTTTATCGTTAAGTTCACATAATTTTACATCAAAATCACGTCTTTACAATACATTTGGGTGAATATAAAAGGTCGTAAAAAAATTTTGAAATACAGGTGATGAATCCGCTAAATACCGTCTTAAGTAATTTCTATTAAACTAATCATACTTTTTATATTTTTAACGTTAAGTTCACATTATTTTACATCTAAAACACGTATTTACAATACATTTGGGTGAATACAAAAAATAGAAAAAAAATTTGGGAAAAAATTTGGTAATAAATGGTGATAATTCCGCTAAATATCTTTTAAAGTCATTTGTATTGAACTAATCATACTTTTTAAATTTTATCGTTAAGTTCACATTATTTTATATCTAAAACACGTATTTACAATACATTTGGGCGAATACAAAAAATACAAAAAAAATTTGGGAAAAAATTTGGTAAAAAATGGTGATAATTCCGCTAAATATCGTTTAAAGTCATTTGTATTGAACTAATCTTCCTTTTTATATTTTTATCGTTAAGTTCACATTATTTTACATCTAAAACACGTCTTTACAATACATTTGGGTGAATATAAAAGGTCGTAAAAAAATTTTGAAATACAGGTGATGAATCCGCTAAATATCGTCTTAAGTCATTTCTATTAAACTAATCATACTTTTTATATTTTTAACGTTAAGTTCACAATATTTTACATCTCAAACACGTATTTACAATACATTTGGGCGAATACAAAAAATAGAAAAAAAATTTTGGAATAAATTTGGTAAAAAATGGTGATAATTTCGCTAAATATCGATTAAAGTCATTTGTATTGAACTAATCATACTTTTTATATTTTTATCGTTAAGTTCACATAATTTTAAATCTAAAACACGTCTTTACACTACATTTGGGTGAATATAAAAGGTCGTAAAAAAATTTTGAAATACAGGTGATGAATCCGCTAAATATTGTCTTAAGTAATTTCTATTAAACTAATCATACTTTTTATATTTTTAACGTTAAGTTCACATTATTTTACATCTAAAACACGTATTTACAATACATTTGGGTGAATACAAAAAATAGAAAAAAAATTTGGGAAAAAATTTGGTAATAAATGGTGATAATTCCGCTAAATATCTTTTAAAGTCATTTGTATTGAACTAATCATACTTTTTAAATTTTATCGTTAAGTTCACATAATTTTACATCTAAAACACGTCTTTACATTACATTTGGGTGAATATAAAAGGTCGTAAAAAAATTTGGTAAAAAATTGTGATAATTTCGCTAAATATCGTTTAAAGTCATTTGTATTGAACTAATCATACTTTTTATATTTTTATCGTTAAGTTCACATTATTTTACATCTAAAACACGTCTTTACAATACATTTGGGTGAATATAAAAGGTCATAAAAAAATTTTGAAATACAGGTGATGAATCCGCTAAATATCGTCTTAAGTCATTTCTATTAAACTAATCATACTTTTTATATTTTTAACGATAAGTTCACATTAATTTACATCTCAAACACGTATTTACAATACATTTGGGCGAATACAAAAAATAGAAAAAAAATTTGGGAAAAAATTTGGTAATAAATGGTGATAATTCCGCTAAATATCTTTTAAAGTCATTTGTATTGAACTAATCATACTTTTTAAATTTTATCGTTAAGTTCACATTATTTTATATCTAAAACACGTATTTACAATACATTTGGGCGAATACAAAAAATAGAAAAAAAATTTGGGAAAAAATTTGGTAATAAATGGTGATAATTCCGCTAAATATCTTTTAAAGTCATTTGTATTGAACTAATCTTCCTTTTTATATTTTTATCGTTAAGTTCACATTATTTTACATCTAAAACACGTCTTTACAATACATTTGGGTGAATATAAAAGGTCGTAAAAAAATTTTGAAATACAGGTGATGAATCCGCTAAATATCGTCTTAAGTCATTTCTATTAAACTAATCATACTTTTTATATTTTTAACGTTAAGTTCACAATATTTTACATCTAAAACACGTATTCACAATACATTTGGTGAATTAAAAAAATAGAAAAAAAATTTTGGAATAAATTTGGTAAAAAATGGTGATAATTTCGCTAAATATCGATTAAAGTCATTTGTATTGAACTAATCATACTTTTTATATTTTTATCGTTAAGTTCACATAATTTTAAATCTAAAACACGTCTTTACACTACATTTGGGTGAATATAAAAGGTCGTAAAAAAATTTTGAAATACAGGTGATGAATCCGCTAAATATTGTCTTAAGTAGTTTCTATTAAACTAATCATACTTTTTATATTTTTAACGTTAAGTTCACATTATTTTACATCTAAAACACGTATTTACAATACATTTGGGTGAATACAAAAAATAGAAAAAAAATTTGGGAAAAAATTTGGTAATAAATGGTGATAATTCCGCTAAATATCTTTTAAAGTCATTTGTATTGAACTAATCATACTTTTTAAATTTTATCGTTAAGTTCACATAATTTTACATCTAAAACACGTCTTTACATTACATTTGGGTGAATATAAAAGGTCGTAATAAAAATTTGGTAAAAAATTGTGATAATTTCGCTAAATATCGTTTAAAGTCATTTGTATTGAACTAATCATACTTTTTATATTTTTATCGTTAAGTTCACATTATTTTACATCTAAAACACGTCTTTACAATACATTTGGGTGAATATAAAAGGTCATAAAAAAATTTTGAAATACAGGTGATGAATCCGCTAAATATCGTCTTAAGTCATTTCTATTAAACTAATCATACTTTTTATATTTTTAACGATAAGTTCACATTAATTTACATCTCAAACACGTATTTACAATACATTTGGGCGAATACAAAAAATAGAAAAAAAATTTGGGAAAAAATTTGGTAATAAATGGTGATAATTCCGCTAAATATCTTTTAAAGTCATTTGTATTGAACTAATCATACTTTTTAAATTTTATCGTTAAGTTCACATTATTTTATATCTAAAACACGTATTTACAATACATTTGGGCGAATACAAAAAATAGAAAAAAAATTTGGTAAAAAATGGTGATAATTCCGCTAAATATCGTTTAAAGTCATTTGTATTGAACTAATCTTCCTTTTTATATTTTTATCGTTAAGTTCACATTATTTTACATCTAAAACACGTCTTTACACTACATTTGGGTGAATATAAAAGGTCGTAAAAAAATTTTGAAATACAGGTGATGAATCCGCTAAATATTGTCTTAAGTAATTTCTATTAAACTAATCATACTTTTTATATTTTTAACGTTAAGTTCACATTATTTTACATCTAAAACACGTATTTACAATACATTTGGGTGAATACAAAAAATAGAAAAAAAATTTGGGAAAAAATTTGGTAATAAATGGTGATAATTCCACTAAATATCTTTTAAAGTCATTTGTATTGAACTAATCATACTTTTTAAATTTTATCGTTAAGTTCACATAATTTTACATCTAAAACACGTCTTTACATTACATTTGGGTGAATATAAAAGGTCGTAAAAAAATTTGGTAAAAAATTGTGATAATTTCGCTAAATATCGTTTAAAGTCATTTGTATTGAACTAATCATACTTTTTATATTTTTATCGTTAAGTTCACATTATTTTACATCTAAAACACGTCTTTACAATACATTTGGGTGAATATAAAAGGTCATAAAAAAATTTTGAAATACAGGTGATGAATCCGCTAAATATCGTCTTAAGTCATTTCTATTAAACTAATCATACTTTTTATATTTTTAACGATAAGTTCACATTAATTTACATCTCAAACACGTATTTACAATACATTTGGGCGAATACAAAAAATAGAAAAAAAATTTGGGAAAAAATTTGGTAAAAAATGGTGATAATTCCGCTAAATATCGTTTAAAGTCATTTGTATTGAACTAATCTTCCTTTTTATATTTTTATCGTTAAGTTCACATAATTTTACATCTAAAACACGTCTTTACATTACATTTGGGTGAATATAAAAGGTCGTAAAAAAATTTGGTAAAAAATTGTGATAATTTCGCTAAATATCGTTTAAAGTCATTTGTATTGAACTAATCATACTTTTTATATTTTTATCGTTAAGTTCACATTATTTTACATCTAAAACACGTCTTTACAATACATTTGGGTGAATATAAAAGGTCATAAAAAAATTTTGAAATACAGGTGATGAATCCGCTAAATATCGTCTTAAGTCATTTCTATTAAACTAATCATACTTTTTATATTTTTAACGTTAAGTTCACATTAATTTACATCTCAAACACGTATTTACAATACATTTGGGCGAATACAAAAAATAGAAAAAAAATTTGGGAAAAAATTTGGTAAAAAATGGTGATAATTCCGCTAAATATCGTTTAAAGTCATTTGTATTGAACTAATCTTCCTTTTTATATTTTTATCGTTAAGTTCACATAATTTTACATCTAAAACACGTCTTTACATTACATTTGGGTGAATATAAAAGGTCGTAAAAAAATTTGGTAAAAAATTGTGATAATTTCGCTAAATATCGTTTAAAGTCATTTGTATTGAACTAATCATACTTTTTATATTTTTATCGTTAAGTTCACATTATTTTACATCTAAAACACGTCTTTACAATACATTTGGGTGAATATAAAAGGTCATAAAAAAATTTTGAAATACAGGTGATGAATCCGCTAAATATCGTCTTAAGTCATTTCTATTAAACTAATCATACTTTTTATATTTTTAACGTTAAGTTCACATTAATTTACATCTCAAACACGTATTTACAATACATTTGGGCGAATACAAAAAATAGAAAAAAAATTTTGGAATAAATTTGGTAAAAAATGGTGATAATTCCGCTAAATATCGTTTAAAGTCATTTGTATTGAACTAATCTTCCTTTTTATATTTTTATCGTTAAGTTCACATAATTTTAAATCTAAAACACGTCTTTACACTACATTTGGGTGAATATAAAAGGTCGTAAAAAAATTTTGAAATACAGGTGATGAATCCGCTAAATATTGTCTTAAGTAATTTCTATTAAACTAATCATACTTTTTATATTTTTAACGTTAAGTTCACATTATTTTACATCTAAAACACGTATTTACAATACATTTGGGTGAATACAAAAAATAGAAAAAAAATTTGGGAAAAAATTTGGTAATAAATGGTGATAATTCCGCTAAATATCTTTTAAAGTCATTTGTATTGAACTAATCATACTTTTTAAATTTTATCGTTAAGTTCACATAATTTTACATCTAAAACACGTCTTTACATTACATTTGGGTGAATATAAAAGGTCGTAAAAAAATTTGGTAAAAAATTGTGATAATTTCGCTAAATATCGTTTAAAGTCATTTGTATTGAACTAATCATACTTTTTATATTTTTATCGTTAAGTTCACATTATTTTACATCTAAAACACGTCTTTACAATACATTTGGGTGAATATAAAAGGTCATAAAAAAATTTTGAAATACAGGTGATGAATCCGCTAAATATCGTCTTAAGTCATTTCTATTAAACTAATCATACTTTTTATATTTTTAACGATAAGTTCACATTAATTTACATCTCAAACACGTATTTACAATACATTTGGGCGAATACAAAAAATAGAAAAAAAATTTGGGAAAAAATTTGGTAAAAAATGGTGATAATTCCGCTAAATATCGTTTAAAGTCATTTGTATTGAACTAATCTTCCTTTTTATATTTTTATCGTTAAGTTCACATAATTTTACATCTAAAACACGTCTTTACATTACATTTGGGTGAATATAAAAGGTCGTAAAAAAATTTGGTAAAAAATTGTGATAATTTCGCTAAATATCGTTTAAAGTCATTTGTATTGAACTAATCATACTTTTTATATTTTTATCGTTAAGTTCACATTATTTTACATCTAAAACACGTCTTTACAATACATTTGGGTGAATATAAAAGGTCATAAAAAAATTTTGAAATACAGGTGATGAATCCGCTAAATATCGTCTTAAGTCATTTCTATTAAACTAATCATACTTTTTATATTTTTAACGTTAAGTTCACATTAATTTACATCTCAAACACGTATTTACAATACATTTGGGCGAATACAAAAAATAGAAAAAAAATTTGGGAAAAAATTTGGTAAAAAATGGTGATAATTCCGCTAAATATCGTTTAAAGTCATTTGTATTGAACTAATCTTCCTTTTTATATTTTTATCGTTAAGTTCACATAATTTTACATCTAAAACACTACATTTGGGTGAATATAAAAGGTCGTAAAAAAATTTTGAAAAACAGGTGATGAATCCGCTAAATATTGTCTTAAGTAATTTCTATTAAACTAATCATACTTTTTATATTTTTAACGTTAAGTTCACATTATTTTACATCTAAAACACGTATTTACAATACATTTGGTGAATTAAAAAAATAGAAAAAAAATTTTGGAATAAATTTGGTAAAAAATGGTGATAATTTCGCTAAATATCGATTAAAGTCATTTGTATTGAACTAATCATACTTTTTATATTTTTATCGTTAAGTTCACATAATTTTAAATCTAAAACACGTCTTTACACTACATTTGGGTGAATATAAAAGGTCGTAAAAAAATTTTGAAATACAGGTGATGAATCCGCTAAATATTGTCTTAAGTAATTTCTATTAAACTAATCATACTTTTTATATTTTTAACGTTAAGTTCACATTATTTTACATCTAAAACACGTATTTACAATACATTTGGGTGAATACAAAAAATAGAAAAAAAATTTGGGAAAAAATTTGGTAATAAATGGTGATAATTCCGCTAAATATCTTTTAAAGTCATTTGTATTGAACTAATCATACTTTTTAAATTTTATCGTTAAGTTCACATAATTTTACATCTAAAACACGTCTTTACATTACATTTGGGTGAATATAAAAGGTCGTAAAAAAATTTGGTAAAAAATTGTGATAATTTCGCTAAATATCGTTTAAAGTAATTTGTATTGAACTAATCATACTTTTTATATTTTTATCGTTAAGTTCACATTATTTTACATCTAAAACACGTCTTTACAATACATTTGGGTGAATATAAAAGGTCATAAAAAAATTTTGAAATACAGGTGATGAATCCGCTAAATATCGTCTTAAGTCATTTCTATTAAACTAATCATACTTTTTATATTTTTAACGATAAGTTCACATTAATTTACATCTCAAACACGTATTTACAATACATTTGGGCGAATACAAAAAATAGAAAAAAAATTTGGGAAAAAATTTGGTAATAAATGGTGATAATTCCGCTAAATATCTTTTAAAGTCATTTGTATTGAACTAATCATACTTTTTAAATTTTATCGTTAAGTTCACATTATTTTATATCTAAAACACGTATTTACAATACATTTGGGCGAATACAAAAAATAGAAAAAAAATTTGGGAAAAAATTTGGTAATAAATGGTGATAATTCCGCTAAATATCTTTTAAAGTCATTTGTATTGAACTAATCTTCCTTTTTATATTTTTATCGTTAAGTTCACATTATTTTACATCTAAAACACGTCTTTACAATACATTTGGGTGAATATAAAAGGTCGTAAAAAAATTTTGAAATACAGGTGATGAATCCGCTAAATATCGTCTTAAGTCATTTCTATTAAACTAATCATACTTTTTATATTTTTAACGTTAAGTTCACAATATTTTACATCTAAAACACGTATTCACAATACATTTGGTGAATTAAAAAAATAGAAAAAAAATTTTGGAATAAATTTGGTAAAAAATGGTGATAATTTCGCTAAATATCGATTAAAGTCATTTGTATTGAACTAATCATACTTTTTATATTTTTATCGTTAAGTTCACATAATTTTAAATCTAAAACACGTCTTTACACTACATTTGGGTGAATATAAAAGGTCGTAAAAAAATTTTGAAATACAGGTGATGAATCCGCTAAATATTGTCTTAAGTAGTTTCTATTAAACTAATCATACTTTTTATATTTTTAACGTTAAGTTCACATTATTTTACATCTAAAACACGTATTTACAATACATTTGGGTGAATACAAAAAATAGAAAAAAAATTTGGGAAAAAATTTGGTAATAAATGGTGATAATTCCGCTAAATATCTTTTAAAGTCATTTGTATTGAACTAATCATACTTTTTAAATTTTATCGTTAAGTTCACATAATTTTACATCTAAAACACGTCTTTACATTACATTTGGGTGAATATAAAAGGTCGTAAAAAAATTTGGTAAAAAATTGTGATAATTTCGCTAAATATCGTTTAAAGTCATTTGTATTGAACTAATCATACTTTTTATATTTTTATCGTTAAGTTCACATTATTTTACATCTAAAACACGTCTTTACAATACATTTGGGTGAATATAAAAGGTCATAAAAAAATTTTGAAATACAGGTGATGAATCCGCTAAATATCGTCTTAAGTCATTTCTATTAAACTAATCATACTTTTTATATTTTTAACGATAAGTTCACATTAATTTACATCTCAAACACGTATTTACAATACATTTGGGCGAATACAAAAAATAGAAAAAAAATTTGGGAAAAAATTTGGTAATAAATGGTGATAATTCCGCTAAATATCTTTTAAAGTCATTTGTATTGAACTAATCATACTTTTTAAATTTTATCGTTAAGTTCACATTATTTTATATCTAAAACACGTATTTACAATACATTTGGGCGAATACAAAAAATAGAAAAAAAATTTGGGAAAAAATTTGGTAAAAAATGGTGATAATTCCGCTAAATATCGTTTAAAGTCATTTGTATTGAACTAATCTTCCTTTTTATATTTTTATCGTTAAGTTCACATTATTTTACATCTAAAACACGTCTTTACACTACATTTGGGTGAATATAAAAGGTCGTAAAAAAATTTTGAAATACAGGTGATGAATCCGCTAAATATTGTCTTAAGTAATTTCTATTAAACTAATCATACTTTTTATATTTTTAACGTTAAGTTCACATTATTTTACATCTAAAACACGTATTCACAATACATTTGGTGAATTAAAAAAATAGAAAAAAAATTTTGGAATAAATTTGGTAAAAAATGGTGATAATTTCGCTAAATATCGATTAAAGTCATTTGTATTGAACTAATCATACTTTTTATATTTTTATCGTTAAGTTCACATAATTTTAAATCTAAAACACGTCTTTACACTACATTTGGGTGAATATAAAAGGTCGTAAAAAAATTTTGAAATACAGGTGATGAATCCGCTAAATATTGTCTTAAGTAGTTTCTATTAAACTAATCATACTTTTTATATTTTTAACGTTAAGTTCACATTATTTTACATCTAAAACACGTATTTACAATACATTTGGGTGAATACAAAAAATAGAAAAAAAATTTGGGAAAAAATTTGGTAATAAATGGTGATAATTCCGCTAAATATCTTTTAAAGTCATTTGTATTGAACTAATCATACTTTTTAAATTTTATCGTTAAGTTCACATAATTTTACATCTAAAACACGTCTTTACATTACATTTGGGTGAATATAAAAGGTCGTAAAAAAATTTGGTAAAAAATTGTGATAATTTCGCTAAATATCGTTTAAAGTCATTTGTATTGAACTAATCATACTTTTTATATTTTTATCGTTAAGTTCACATTATTTTACATCTAAAACACGTCTTTACAATACATTTGGGTGAATATAAAAGGTCATAAAAAAATTTTGAAATACAGGTGATGAATCCGCTAAATATCGTCTTAAGTCATTTCTATTAAACTAATCATACTTTTTATATTTTTAACGATAAGTTCACATTAATTTACATCTCAAACACGTATTTACAATACATTTGGGCGAATACAAAAAATAGAAAAAAAATTTGGGAAAAAATTTGGTAATAAATGGTGATAATTCCGCTAAATATCTTTTAAAGTCATTTGTATTGAACTAATCATACTTTTTAAATTTTATCGTTAAGTTCACATTATTTTATATCTAAAACACGTATTTACAATACATTTGGGCGAATACAAAAAATAGAAAAAAAATTTGGGAAAAAATTTGGTAAAAAATGGTGATAATTCCGCTAAATATCGTTTAAAGTCATTTGTATTGAACTAATCTTCCTTTTTATATTTTTATCGTTAAGTTCACATTATTTTACATCTAAAACACGTCTTTACACTACATTTGGGTGAATATAAAAGGTCGTAAAAAAATTTTGAAATACAGGTGATGAATCCGCTAAATATTGTCTTAAGTAATTTCTATTAAACTAATCATACTTTTTATATTTTTAACGTTAAGTTCACATTATTTTACATCTAAAACACGTATTTACAATACATTTGGGTGAATACAAAAAATAGAAAAAAAATTTGGGAAAAAATTTGGTAATAAATGGTGATAATTCCACTAAATATCTTTTAAAGTCATTTGTATTGAACTAATCATACTTTTTAAATTTTATCGTTAAGTTCACATAATTTTACATCTAAAACACGTCTTTACATTACATTTGGGTGAATATAAAAGGTCGTAAAAAAATTTGGTAAAAAATTGTGATAATTTCGCTAAATATCGTTTAAAGTCATTTGTATTGAACTAATCATACTTTTTATATTTTTATCGTTAAGTTCACATTATTTTACATCTAAAACACGTCTTTACAATACATTTGGGTGAATATAAAAGGTCATAAAAAAATTTTGAAATACAGGTGATGAATCCGCTAAATATCGTCTTAAGTCATTTCTATTAAACTAATCATACTTTTTATATTTTTAACGATAAGTTCACATTAATTTACATCTCAAACACGTATTTACAATACATTTGGGCGAATACAAAAAATAGAAAAAAAATTTGGGAAAAAATTTGGTAAAAAATGGTGATAATTCCGCTAAATATCGTTTAAAGTCATTTGTATTGAACTAATCTTCCTTTTTATATTTTTATCGTTAAGTTCACATAATTTTACATCTAAAACACGTCTTTACATTACATTTGGGTGAATATAAAAGGTCGTAAAAAAATTTGGTAAAAAATTGTGATAATTTCGCTAAATATCGTTTAAAGTCATTTGTATTGAACTAATCATACTTTTTATATTTTTATCGTTAAGTTCACATTATTTTACATCTAAAACACGTCTTTACAATACATTTGGGTGAATATAAAAGGTCATAAAAAAATTTTGAAATACAGGTGATGAATCCGCTAAATATCGTCTTAAGTCATTTCTATTAAACTAATCATACTTTTTATATTTTTAACGTTAAGTTCACATTAATTTACATCTCAAACACGTATTTACAATACATTTGGGCGAATACAAAAAATAGAAAAAAAATTTGGGAAAAAATTTGGTAAAAAATGGTGATAATTCCGCTAAATATCGTTTAAAGTCATTTGTATTGAACTAATCTTCCTTTTTATATTTTTATCGTTAAGTTCACATAATTTTACATCTAAAACACGTCTTTACATTACATTTGGGTGAATATAAAAGGTCGTAAAAAAATTTGGTAAAAAATTGTGATAATTTCGCTAAATATCGTTTAAAGTCATTTGTATTGAACTAATCATACTTTTTATATTTTTATCGTTAAGTTCACATTATTTTACATCTAAAACACGTCTTTACAATACATTTGGGTGAATATAAAAGGTCATAAAAAAATTTTGAAATACAGGTGATGAATCCGCTAAATATCGTCTTAAGTCATTTCTATTAAACTAATCATACTTTTTATATTTTTAACGTTAAGTTCACATTAATTTACATCTCAAACACGTATTTACAATACATTTGGGCGAATACAAAAAATAGAAAAAAAATTTTGGAATAAATTTGGTAAAAAATGGTGATAATTCCGCTAAATATCGTTTAAAGTCATTTGTATTGAACTAATCTTCCTTTTTATATTTTTATCGTTAAGTTCACATAATTTTAAATCTAAAACACGTCTTTACACTACATTTGGGTGAATATAAAAGGTCGTAAAAAAATTTTGAAATACAGGTGATGAATCCGCTAAATATTGTCTTAAGTAATTTCTATTAAACTAATCATACTTTTTATATTTTTAACGTTAAGTTCACATTATTTTACATCTAAAACACGTATTTACAATACATTTGGGTGAATACAAAAAATAGAAAAAAAATTTGGGAAAAAATTTGGTAATAAATGGTGATAATTCCGCTAAATATCTTTTAAAGTCATTTGTATTGAACTAATCATACTTTTTAAATTTTATCGTTAAGTTCACATAATTTTACATCTAAAACACGTCTTTACATTACATTTGGGTGAATATAAAAGGTCGTAAAAAAATTTGGTAAAAAATTGTGATAATTTCGCTAAATATCGTTTAAAGTCATTTGTATTGAACTAATCATACTTTTTATATTTTTATCGTTAAGTTCACATTATTTTACATCTAAAACACGTCTTTACAATACATTTGGGTGAATATAAAAGGTCATAAAAAAATTTTGAAATACAGGTGATGAATCCGCTAAATATCGTCTTAAGTCATTTCTATTAAACTAATCATACTTTTTATATTTTTAACGATAAGTTCACATTAATTTACATCTCAAACACGTATTTACAATACATTTGGGCGAATACAAAAAATAGAAAAAAAATTTGGGAAAAAATTTGGTAAAAAATGGTGATAATTCCGCTAAATATCGTTTAAAGTCATTTGTATTGAACTAATCTTCCTTTTTATATTTTTATCGTTAAGTTCACATAATTTTACATCTAAAACACGTCTTTACATTACATTTGGGTGAATATAAAAGGTCGTAAAAAAATTTGGTAAAAAATTGTGATAATTTCGCTAAATATCGTTTAAAGTCATTTGTATTGAACTAATCATACTTTTTATATTTTTATCGTTAAGTTCACATTATTTTACATCTAAAACACGTCTTTACAATACATTTGGGTGAATATAAAAGGTCATAAAAAAATTTTGAAATACAGGTGATGAATCCGCTAAATATCGTCTTAAGTCATTTCTATTAAACTAATCATACTTTTTATATTTTTAACGTTAAGTTCACATTAATTTACATCTCAAACACGTATTTACAATACATTTGGGCGAATACAAAAAATAGAAAAAAAATTTGGGAAAAAATTTGGTAAAAAATGGTGATAATTCCGCTAAATATCGTTTAAAGTCATTTGTATTGAACTAATCTTCCTTTTTATATTTTTATCGTTAAGTTCACATAATTTTACATCTAAAACACGTCTTTACATTACATTTGGGTGAATATAAAAGGTCGTAAAAAAATTTGGTAAAAAATTGTGATAATTTCGCTAAATATCGTTTAAAGTCATTTGTATTGAACTAATCATACTTTTTATATTTTTATCGTTAAGTTCACATTATTTTACATCTAAAACACGTCTTTACAATACATTTGAGTGAATATAAAAGGTCATAAAAAAATTTTGAAATACAGGTGATGAATCCGCTAAATATCGTCTTAAGTCATTTCTATTAAACTAATCATACTTTTTATATTTTTAATGTTAAGTTCACATTAATTTACATCTCAAACACGTATTTACAATACATTTGGGCGAATACAAAAAATAGAAAAAAAATTTGGGAAAAAATTTGGTAAAAAATGGTGATAATTCCGCTAAATATCGTTTAAAGTCATTTGTATTGAACTAATCTTCCTTTTTATATTTTTATCGTTAAGTTCACATAATTTTACATCTAAAACACTACATTTGGGTGAATATAAAAGGTCGTAAAAAAATTTTGAAAAACAGGTGATGAATCCGCTAAATATTGTCTTAAGTAATTTCTATTAAACTAATCATACTTTTTATATTTTTAACGTTAAGTTCACATTATTTTACATCTAAAACACGTATTTACAATACATTTGGGTGAATACAAAAAATAGAAAAAAAATTTGGGAAAAAATTTGGTAATAAATGGTGATAATTCCGCTAAATATCTTTTAAAGTCATTTGTATTGAACTAATCATACTTTTTAAATTTTATCGTTAAGTTCACATAATTTTACATCTAAAACACGTCTTTACATTACATTTGGGTGAATATAAAAGGTCGTAAAAAAATTTGGTAAAAAATTGTGATAATTTCGCTAAATATCGTTTAAAGTCATTTGTATTGAACTAATCATACTTTTTATATTTTTATCGTTAAGTTCACATTATTTTACATCTAAAACACGTCTTTACAATACATTTGGGTGAATATAAAAGGTCATAAAAAAATTTTGAAATACAGGTGATGAATCCGCTAAATATCTTCTTAAGTCATTTCTATTAAACTAATCATACTTTTTATATTTTTAACGTTAAGTTCACATTATTTTACATCTAAAACACGTATTTACAATACATTTGGGCGAATACAAAAAATAGAAAAAAAATTTGGGAAAAAATTTGGTAAAAAATGGTGATAATTCCGCTAAATATCGTTTAAAGTCATTTGTATTGAACTAATCTTCCTTTTTATATTTTTATCGTTAAGTTCACATTATTTTACATCTAAAACACGTCTTTACAATACATTTGGGTGAATATAAAAGGTCGTAAAAAAATTTTGAAAAACAGGTGATGAATCCGCTAAATATCGTTTAAAGTCATTTCTATTAAACTAATCATACTTTTTATATTTTTAACGTTAAGTTCACATTATTTTACATCAAAATCACGTCTTTACAATACATTTGGGTGAATATAAAAGGTCGTAAAAAAATTTTGAAATACAGGTGATGAATCCTCTAAATATCGTCTTAAGTCATTTCTATTAAACTAATCATACTTTTTATATTTTTAACGTTAATTTCACATTATTTTACATCAAAATCACGTCTTTACAATACATTTGGGTGAATAAAAAAGGTCGTAAAAAAATTTTGAAATACAGGTGATGAATCCGCTAAATATCGTCTTAAATCATTTCTATTAAACTAATCATACTTTTTATATTTTTAACGTTAAGTTCACAATATTTTACATCTAAAACACGTATTTACAATACATTTGGTGAATTAAAAAAATAGAAAAAAAATTTTGGAATAAATTTGGTAAAAAATGGTGATAATTCCGCTAAATATCTTTTAAAGTCATTTGTATTGAACTAATCATACTTTTTATATTTTACCGTTAAGTTCACATAATTTCACATCTAAAACACGTCTTTACATTACATTTGGGTGAATATAGAAGGTCGTAAAAAAATTTGGTAAAAAATTGTGATAATTTCGCTAAATATCGATTAAAGTCATTTGTATTGAACTAATCATACTTTTTATATTTTTAACGTTAAGTTCACATTATTTTACATCTAAAACACGTATTTACAATACATTTGGGCGAATACAAAAAATAGAAAAAAAATTTGGGAAAAAATTTGGTAAAAAATGGTGATAATTCCGCTAAATATCGTTTAAAGTCATTTGTATTGAACTAATCTTCCTTTTTATATTTTTATCGTTAAGTTCACATTATTTTACATCTAAAACACGTCTTTACAATACATTTGGGTGAATTAAAAAAATAGAAAAAAAATTTTGGAATAAATTTGGTAAAAAATGGTGATAATTTCGCGAAATATCGTCTTAAGTCATTTCTATTAAACTAATCATACTTTTTATATTTTTAACGTTAAGTTCACATAATTTTACATCTAAAACACGTCTTTACAATACATTTGGGTGAATATAAAAGGTCTTAAAAAAATTTTGAAAATCAGGTGATGAATCCGCTAAATATCGTCTTAAGTCATTTCTATTAAACTAATCACACTTTTTATATTTTTAACGTTAAGTTCACATTATTTTACATCTAAAACACGTATTTACAATACATTTGGGTGAATACAAAAAATAGAAAAAAAATTTAGGAAAAAATTTGGTAAAAAATGTTGATAATTCCGCTAAATATCGTTTAAAGTCATTTATATTGAACTAATAATACTTTTTATATTTTTATCGTTAAGTTCACATAATTTTACATCTAAAATACGTCTTTAAATTACATTTGGGTGAATACAAAAAATAGAAAAAAAATTTGGGAAAAAATTTGGAAAAAAATTTGGTAAAAAATGTTGATAATTCCGCTAAATATCGTTTAAAGTCATTTGTATTGAACTAATCATACTTTTTATATTTTTATCGTTAAGTTCACATAATTTTACATCTAAAACACGTCTTTACAATACATTTGGGTGAATATAAAAGGTCGTAAAAAAATTTTAAAAAACAGGTGATGAATCCGCGAAATATCGTCTTAAGTCATTTCTATTAAACTAATCATACTTTTTATATTTATATCGTTAAGTTCACTATATTTTACATCTAAAACACGTCTTTACAATACATTTGGTTGAATATAAAAGGTCGTAAAAAATTTTGAAAAACAGGTGATGAATCCACTAAATATCGTCTTAAGACATTTCTATTATGCTAATCATACATTTAATATTTTTAACGTTAAGTTCACATTATTTTACATCTAAAACACGTCTTTACAATACATATGGGTGAATACTAAAAATAGAAAAAAAATTTGGGAAAAATTTGGTAAAAAATGGTGATAATTCCGCTAAATATCGTCTAAAGTCATTTGTATTGAACTAATCTTCCTTTTTATATTTTTATCGTTAAGTTCACATTATTTTACATTTAAAACACGTATTTACAATTTATTTGGGTGAATGTAAATGGTCGTAAAAAAGTTTTGAAAAACAGGTGATGGATCCACTAAATATCGTCTTAAGTCATTTCTATTATGCTAATCATACATTTAATATTTTTAACGTTAAGTTCACATTATTTTACATCTAAAACACGACTTTACAATACCTTTGGGGGAATACAAAAAATAGAAGAAAAAATTTTGGGAAAAAATTTGGTAAATATGGTGATAATTCCGCTAAATATCGTCTAAAGTCATTTGTATTGAACTAATCATACTTTTTATATTTTTATCGTTAAGTTCACATTATTTTACATCTAAAACAAGTCTTTACAATACATTTGGGTGAATATAAAAGGTCGTTAAAAAATTTTGAAAAACAGGTGTTGAATCCGCTAATTATTGTCTTAAGTCATTTCTATTTAACTAATCATACTTTTTAGATTTTTTCGGTTAGGTTAGGTTAGGGTAGGTCACCAAGAATAAATTTTATTCTGAACGAAAAAGTTAAAACACAGGTAAACAAAAATATTTAAAACCAAAAAAATTTAATTTAAGGTATTATAAGTAAATGAACATTTTTTTTTTTTCGTTAAGTTTTGTAGTTTGTACCTGTGCGGGCCGGGAACGACTCATTAATAGGCCGTGACGCCCGGTCACCAAATACTTCGCGCGCTATTCTCACACACCGACCGACCTGTGTATGTGTGTATATGTCTGTATAGCGACTCATTAGAAGTGGACGGGATCGCCGATCAAAACTAAAGAGTGCTATTGTGTGATGGTGTGTGTAGGTGTGTACGTATTTTGTGGTGTGTAGACTTAAAACTAAAATAAAGGGTAACACAGGGTTTTGGTAACTAAGTTGCTGTAATATACAAATAATTTAAAATCCACAATATAATATGAAAATCACAGCAACAGAAAGGTATATAAAAAGTATATAGTAATATGGCCCTCCTGGCCCAACAAGATATAATATAAAATCTACGGCCCTACTGGCCCAACAGGTAAAAATATAATATTATGCTGCTATGTGAGCTTGTATAATTGACAAATATAAATATATAATATGTAGCCCTCCTGGCCCAACAAGATATAATATACGCTGCTATGTGAGCTTGTATAGACAATAAATATAAATATATAAATTACGGTCCCTCTGTCCGGTAAAAATAATAATATTATAATAGTGTAAATAAATAACAATAATAGTAAAAACTCACAATTTGTGGAGCGCAGTCTGGCCAGCTGGTCCTAGCTATACGGAAAAGTTCACACTCACACATACAAAATAGAAAAATATAACAATAATAATAATAATTCACGACATACACACTATGCCGGAACAATAGTAAAAATAATAATCTGTGGCGATTAGCGCCCGTACAATATAATAATATTAAATAAATTAAAGTGGCGATTCGCGCTCACACGAATTACGAATTATAATAATACTAAATAAATTAATGTGGCGATTCGCGCTCACAAGACATAAAATAATACTTGGTAATTCGTGCCGATAAACAAACTATATAAAATAAAAAGACGGCGATTTGCGCACGTAATTCTTTGCGAGTATTTCTCGTGATACTCCGAAAACTAGACTGTCGGCTTGGGCGGCTGTGCTAATTAAGTCAGCAAAGACGAACCAGCGGCGACCGATAACGCGTTTACTTAATCTACATATTATATAATAATTCACAACGACAACATAATTAATACAAAATAAAACAATACAAAAATAAATGATTATGTGCGTGATTGTGCGTGTGTGAGTCGATCGGTGTATTGGTTCAAATCTCGCGGCGGCATTGTAATTTTATTTGGCGTCAACAGTACCTCAATACAAAAAAAGATGCCTACTAAACATCTTTATTTTGCCAAATTTGTGAGAATTATAAATTTATCTTAATATTTTGATTTTCTTTTATTAGAACTGCAGGACCTTGTATTAAGTTTTCAAGATTTATGATCAAGAAAAACATTATAACTAGATGGATAAATATGTTATTATAGTTTCAATAAGAAGGTCTCATAGTATAAAATTGTTATAGGTTAGAATATTTTTAAATGTTTTAAAGAAGAAACTCAACGATTGAAAAACAATATAGTAATACAATATCAACTGTTTAAATAATAGGTATTGCAAATTAAATATGCCACTCTGTGTCCGTTGTTACCTTTAAATACAGACGTACAATCAACATTGTATACGTGGCCTAGGAGAATAATATAAAGTATAGAAAAAAAATGATTTTTATCAAAACGTTGAATATCCACTAAATAATTTAAATTTTCATAAATATGTTTATGTTAGTATTTCAATACGTACAATGCATTGAATTCATGGTCTCGATAATATTACACTTTTGAGACTAAATTCAAATTTCCTCTTAAATTCTATAAATTCCAATAATCAATTTTTGAATCGTGCTGTCAATAGTAAAAATAATTTTATCAATTAGTGCAATTAATAAAATATAAATTTCAGGTTATTACAGTCATTCGTTTTTGAATAAGAATATCGGTAGCTACACGAGAAATCGAGTGAATATCCAATGTTGTAATTCAAATGGTCATAAACTGATAAACATTTAATTTGAGATTTCGGTAGAAATTTTTATTTGATAAAAGTACACAAACTCATGAAGAATCTTGTGTTTAATTATCAAATCTTAGATATAAAAGATTTAAGTTTTATAAATTTCCAACACTATACCGGGTGATTCTTATATCATTGAACACTCCTTATTTCAAAAAGTATCAATGTTTTTGAAAATATTTTTTTACAGAGTTTCGTGTTGTTAAATAAACAACATTTTTTTTAAAAACATAATTTTTTAATATTTTTTATCCTTATAATTTTTTAAGTTTTTTACTTTTTTGAAGGACAACATAGAGTTTTAATATCATATTCCAAAGCAGAATATTTTTCTAATTATTTTGATACGTAAAAATCGAATTTTGGACGAGTAGTTTATGAGTTATAAGTATTTAAAGTTTTGACAAGTGGAGTAGTGGACAAACATTTTGCGGGGTAACCCCGTACCACACCACTCCGCCAATCTAAACTTTAATTACTTATTACTCATAAACTACTCGTCCAAAATTCGATTTTTACGTATCAAAATAATTAGAAAAATATTCTGCTTTGGAATATGATATTAAAACTCTATGTTGTCATTCAAAAAAGTAAAAAACTTAAAAAATGATAAGGATAAAAAATATTAAAAATATAATTTTATAATAAAAACGTTGGTTTTTTAACAACTTGAAACTATGTAAAAAAATATTTTGAAAAAAGTAAATACTTTTTTAAATAATGAGTGTTCAATGATAAAAGAATCACCCTGTATAAATTACAAATGTTATTGAGTTTTACCTATTTTTGTCAAAATTTGAAATTAATAAAAAAAATGTTTACTATATATTTTTAATATTTTTAACCGTCGTTTATAAAAAAAAAAACTAAAAAAATCAATATTACAACTTTATTTCTTTTCTTTTTTTCCCCGATGCTTTTGAAAACGTCTGGGAATGAAAAAAAAAAATAAACTCGCCAATACACTTACTAGATTCACTATCTAACCGGAAAAGCTACTGATGTTTGAAATCAAAGCATTATTATTTCGACAATTTGTCGTGTAAAAAGACACAAAAAATAAATGAATAAATAAATTACACTTCGATGTAAAATCGCTCGGCTCAGAATCTAAAATTGAAGGTATAGCTAGGTTAGAATATTTTTATTCGAAGCTGTTTTTAACATTTTATATTTGAATAAATATAACTGTGAAACTTGTAAATTGATATTGTAATTTTTATGATTTTGAATAAAATCAATACACTCACTACTTCAATGAAATATAATAAAGTATATGTCTTATGGGACCTTTTTGTTAAATAAATTTAACTGCAAGCGACGGTCACTTGCCTTTATTCGCTGGCAGGACTATATCACACAAATTTAAAAATTTTCAATTATTGTGTTGTGGGGGGGGGGGGGCCTGTGAGTGTTAAAAAACGATTAACGTCTAATTGAATGATTATTTTAAATTCTAAATAATCTGAGAACATATTTTTATTGGGAAACGGGTAGATTAGATACATATTTCAATGGAAAACCGATGCTTCGTTGTTTGGCATATCTATTGTGGTTGGTAACGATTTGTTACCAAGCATAAATTTAATTCTGAACGAAAAAGTTAAAACACGGGTAAACAAAAATATTTAAAACCAAAAAAATTAAATTTAAGGTATTATAAGTAAATGAACATTTTTTTTTTTTACGTTAAGTTTTGTAGTTTGTACCTCAATACAAAAAAATATGCCTACTAAACATCCTTATTTTGCCAAATTTGTGAGAATTATAAATTTATCTTAATATTTTGATTTTCTTTTATTAGAACTGCAGGACCTTGTATTAAGTTTTCAAGATTTATGATCAAGAAAAACATTATAACTAGATGGATAAATATGTTATTATAGTTTCAATAAGAAGGTCTCATAGTATAAAATTGTTATAGGTTAGAATATTTTTAAATGTTTTAAAGAAGAAACTCAACGATTGAAAAACAATATAGTAATACAATATCAACTGTTTAAATAATAGGTATTGCAAATTAAATATGCCACTCTGTGTCCGTTGTTACCTTTAAATACAGACGTACAATCAACATTGTATACGTGGCCTAGGAGAATAATATAAAGTATAGAAAAAAAATGATTTTTATCAAAACGTTGAATATCCACTAAATAATTTAAATTTTCATAAATATGTTTATGTTAGTATTTCAATACGTACAATGCATTGAATTCATGGTCTCGATAATATTACACTTTTGAGACTAAATTCAAATTTCCTCTTAAATTCTATAAATTCCAATAATCAATTTTTGAATCGTGCTGTCAATAGTAAAAATAATTTTATCAATTAGTGCAATTAATAAAATATAAATTTCAGGTTATTACAGTCATTCGTTTTTGAATAAGAATATCGGTAGCTACACGAGAAATCGAGTGAATATCCAATGTTGTAATTCAAATGGTCATAAACTGATAAACATTTAATTTGAGATTTCGGTAGAAATTTTTATTTGATAAAAGTACACAAACTCATGAAGAATCTTGTGTTTAATTATCAAATCTTAGATATAAAAGATTTAAGTTTTATAAATTTCCAACACTAAATAAATTACAAATGTTATTGAGTTTTACCTATTTTTGTCAAAATTTGAAATTAATAAAAAAAATCTCGATAAAAATGATGATGGACAAGTAATTTCCGCGTGGCTTGATTATCCTGATACTCCACAGATAGGAACAAAAATATGAAGAAAATACTCAGCACATATGATTGCCAAGCACATTAGTCCAACAGCTTCCAGATGAATCAAAGTAAAACTATCCATTTGAAGCGTTCTCATATACCTGTTGTTTGTGAATGTGCTACAACTATTGACAAATCACAAGGAGGTATTTATAGTCAAGTGGTATATGAATATGACAGCAGGCACTCACAATCTTTGCTTTATGTAGCTTTGTCACGAGTTACTAGTCTATAAGGACTGTTTATCATCACTAAAAATGATTAAAAGGAATTCTATCATGGTCGAAGAATTACAGAATCTAGATCACGTCTCAGTGATGAATTTAAAAAACTTTCTGCCCATCCACTTATAACAATTGATAGATGAATTAATGAATTCATCAATTCATCAAGAGAGACTGTCAATTTACAGTCTCAATTGTCGAGGTCTTGAAACCCATTGTCCTGAAATTTGTGATAACGTTTTGGAAAATTAAAAAATTTTGATTTTCTCAGAGGTGTATCAAAAACACTCTAACGGCATCGATGAGGATATCGATATTGAAACTTTCAAATGTGTGGTGAAATATAGACGACCAGGTGTATCACATGGAGGAGTAGCTATTTATCATGATACTAAAGACACAGTACCTTCTTACATACCTTGTCACTCCTGCTATTCACTTGATAAGAGGACATCCGTCGGATGTGTCTGCTGCAATATCAACAGGAATCGGTGATATATGTATCGCTGAGTGTAAAAGGCCAAATGGAAAACTTATAATTATTGTAGCAGTCAACATTTCACCAAATAATAACATAACAGATATAATCCAATTCATGGTTGCTTTCATATACACCCGAGGCTCAGCATTACTTGGCACCGGGAGGCATAAATTACCGATGATTTTAAGTGGGGACTTTAATGTTAGGTTTGACTCCGAAGATTACGGAACCATTAAAAATTTTCCTGCGGGAAAAACTCCAGTCAACAATGAATAATGGTCCAACGATTCCTATGATAAAATCTGGCACCACAATAGATGCAATCTTTACACGACATCTTCATGATGTTCAATCACAGAACTACATTTCCTACTTTAGTTACCATAAACCAATAATAACTGCAGTTGTACCGATAGAACCACAAGATGACAGAATGGAAATACAAGAAATATCATTGTAAAATCTATTGCAGTTAATATACGTACTTTTCTTTGTTTTTTTTAATTAATATTCTCAGTGTGTATTTTATGTGTTTTTTACGTACTGATTTTTTTCAATCCTTCCCTATCTCACTTATGATTTAACGGACCCAATACTTATGAATGAAGTTTTACTTCCCCAGAGTGTAATTTTTTTAAGTAAATTATGTTAGATTAGTTTTTATTGGCTTCATCCAAAAGTTACTACTTCACCAGTTTTGTGAGAATTATGAATATTTCTTGGAGATATCGAGAAATTATATAGAATAGTTTGAACCACGTTCGATTTATGTCAAGTGTTATATACAATCCGCCACAAACAAGTGACAAAAAATCTTTTACCCATAACTAAACCATTACATAACCGTAACTTGTATAAGAATAATTACACTATCATCAATTTTCGTTTTAGTATTTTTATTTTTTCTTATTTTCATTAGCGCAGGCGATACTTTAATATATTGACTATTAATAATATGGTAAAAGTTTAAAAGTGTTATTATACGTAACTTGTAATTGCGTTAGAATAACTAACTATCTTTAGCATTTATCCTGGATAATTATTTTTGTTACACACCATCCCCCGCACTTTCAATATTATAAAATGGTTCAAATGCACATTTAATTTTATGAAATTCTTTTTTTGAGTTGTTGATGACACTATGTCGTTGGTCTGCTATTGTCATGCCGTGGATTGTGTTGTGCGTAGAGGGTTGAGTGAAGACGTTGTTTAGGAGTTTGTACAATTAATGTACCTAGTGTAAATATAACAATAGCTATATGAATTTTCAACTTGTTATGAAACACGTTTGAATAAATACGAAAAATATATTCGAGATACTAAATAAGATAATCAACAATAGTTAGATAGTTTTTACCCACACACAAATAATTATTTAACCATGAGAGATGATGCCACATAGAACTAGAAGAGCGATTGGGAAGTCAGAATGTCCCAGTCATTCAATCCAGAGAATAATTGTCTTCCAAAATTATGTAATCTTAAGTACAAGATATATATTACGATATAAAATTGAAGGCAGCTGTGTACGACCGATAAAGGGTGTATCTCAATAGTCTTAAATCTCAAACTGCACGCCGCTGTTAGTCTTTGTGAGAAGTTGTAAGATGTATTGTATTCTAGGAAAAATACAACTTATTTACACAGGTGTTAAAAATAAATATAGTATTAACCAACGAATAAAGAAAAATATCATTATTTTTATGATAAACAAAAAATGAATTATTTATTGTGAACATTGTTTCGTTATGCTTGTGGAGGGGGGGGGAGGTGGCTAGGTGAAAGTCGCTTATAAAAGACATCGAGAAACATTATTTTATTTTAATCATTGTTAAACGTTCACATTTTTTTCTTGTATTAAATCAAAATGCATAGTTTAATAACGATCACAATTATAGTTATTGCAATTTCAGTTACTATACCACCTACTTCAGGAGATGATATCGATATGATAACGAACGGACGAAGTATGAATTATTTTTTAATACAATATTATGATTTTATTTTGATTATTTTTTATTGTTTTTATGTTTATCTGCATTGAATTACAAATTTTCTATAACTAATTTATAAAATGAAATCAAACATAACTATATTATAATAACCTTAAAGAAAAATAAAATGTATGCTATAATTATATTTTTTTTGTAGAGAATATGATAAAATTGTAAAAATTGTATATTTACGGATTTTTTTAATAACAGACATTTCATTGATTTTAGAGGAAACATACAAATCTTCTGTACATAATATTCATATAAACCAATTCCGGTACATTATGCAGATGAATTGTTATACTATAGTTGTTAAAAGGTAGAATAACGTACCTATAGAAAATTATCGAACTGATATGGTTGAAACTAATAGTTTTTTATTATGTAATAATTATTAAATAGTATTAATTTGTAGAAAATAAATGATATAATATTGGCTATACAAATGTATTATTTTATTTTTAGATGTTTGTAATAGTAAGTTTTGTAATTATTAATTAATTTGTATGATATTCTACATGATTAAAACAATCAAAAGGTTGTTATATTATGTGTTATTTGTATTCTTAAATTATAGTTTAATATCGGATTATAAACATAATATAAACAACCACTTTTAATATTTAAAAAGTGTTTTGTTCTTCAAACAAGATTCAGTTGCCCTATGCAATTGATTCATTATAAAGATTGATGACTCATTAAATAAACTGACTGTTTATGTTACTCGAGCATATTGTTATTTGGAAAATTTTAAAATTTTATAGATTTTCTAATATATTATTGTGGATTTCAAAGTAAGTTTATTTATTCAAAACAGACTAATAAGTGATTTTATTTATATTACATTATTTTTAAAAAAATATGTAAGATATTAATCATTGTCTATTGTTTAATTGATTTTAAAGATAAATTATTTTGGTCATTCAATTTTACCAAAGATTTGGAAATAAATTAATCATTAGAATATAATATATACATTTAACTAACTATATTTAGTATTTCTTTTGTTGCGAGTTCTTTCGTGACCAAAACATGTCTATGTTATAATAGTTATCTTGTTATGTATTTACGAAACATTGAATATGTATACTAATAAAACCTAACCATATGTTATGAATCCACTTAACCAAATAATACTATCCCTATCCAAACGAAATTCCTACCGCGTCACTGTAACAAATTATAAAAAAAGCAATATATTTCATTGTACGTATCTTTCACTAGGTAGTTAGTAGTTTATTGAAAAAATAATGCTATAAATATAGCAGATATTATATTAGTGTTTAATATATATTATAATATAATAGTTTAATCATCATCATCATCATCATGACTGGCTTTTATCTATTAGAGTTTTTGCCGCCAAATAGTTGTATAATACTAAAATAATAAAATTTCAGATAATGCTAAAGATTACGAGATATCTATATTAAATAGTATGTATTTGAATTTGACTAATAAATATAACATATCTGTGATATATGTATACTTAAATATGTGGGCGATGAAATGAGAAAACTCCAATTTCTTTGGTATCATAAGCTTTTATTTGCTTGTTTTTTTTTCCAATGAGTATCCTCCCTAATCTCAAGAACCACTGTTAACTTAAATTATATGTCAATTGTCAAACCTGCTTATTGTGCATACTTGTGTTGGTTGTAGATTATTTTGAGTAGTCGGGAAATACCGAATTCTATATACAATGTTATATTATAGTTGGTCTACGGTTTGTACAAATAACGGGGTACGGGGCCGGTCGTCGTCTGTACAAGCTTAGTTAACTGGTATTCCAAATTTAAAAATTAAATATTCGTCGGACTTATTTTCAGTTGTCTGTCGGTTCGACGGTTTTTGTTCCCAGGCGTCATCGTCAGCGGCTACGAGGTCTGAGTGGCACGTTGCGTCCCGTCGCGGGTACAAGTCGCCGTTTGGCGCAGGCTTCGGTGTAATCCGGATATCGTCCAGAGAATGATTAGTTTTGTTAGCACCGTCGCCGACTGTCGTATATGACGGGATTTTCGGTCGGACGATAGGTACACCCACGTCAGTTTTATCATGGCTGTATATTGACCGTCGGGGCAGTTGGTCCTGAAAAGGACCGGTTTCAAGTCGTACCAATGGTACGCGGATCGCCGTCCAGCGGTGGCGTTAATCACACGTCGAGGACGTTCGCTAAGATGTGAACACAACATATTAATCGATTAACCCTGATCGATGTGATTGGTGGTAGGACTGTGTGAAAGTGCCAGTTAGCAACTTAAGTGCACCTCAGGTTGCCGTGAGAAAAGTTGTCGGATATGTCGGCCGTGGTCACGGAATCACTGGCATACATTCGCTGTCGACGGCGGTGCTTGTAGTTGTCTGCACAATCGCAGTACTGCAAGTTTCTCGGCTTCGAAGATTATAGTCTTCTGGATGGTTGGCTGTTAGTGTGGTTGGTGACAGCTATTAATATTAGTATTAAATTGCAGCATTAGGTCGTCAACAAAATAGTTAACGAACTTCCGATTTCACACACAATGTCATTCAGCCGTGACTACAAACATATTATCTACACAATATAATATGAATTCATATAACAGTTGAATTTTAACACAAAATATTGAACGTTATCCCAATAACCTTATCATAATTGTCTTAATTTTATACTGCAGATAAGCCTAGAAATGTAGTAATAAGTATGAGCTCACCCGTTTCTTTTCTAGCTTTTAGTCACTACTAAAAAATTATTTCTAGCAGTAGAAAATGATTTATATAAGAATAATCTCATTAATATAAATAAAACAAACATAACAAAAATATATATCAATATAATAGAGATTAGTACCTATCTAAAATATTCGTAGGTATATAGTATTTCTATGAAGGTATATTACTTTATTATCATATATTTATAATAGTTATATACTATCTAATATAGACAATATAGTCAATACTATTGTGATATTCTTGCAGTAACTATAATGTTAAAAGTTACAAGCCACATATTAATTATTGTAAAACGTAGTTACATTTCGTTACAAAATGGTAATAAAATCTTGTGAAAGTTTAATCTAAGCTAAGATAAATAATTATACCATAATGACATCATAACCAAATATACTTGTAGTTGTGAATCGTAAAAAGTTATCGAATATTAATATGCAGTCAAATAAATATTATTTCTAACTTAAAATGGTTATGTTAACGATTAATTGGTCCATGAATCATTGAAACTGGACTGAGATGAATTAGATATAGTGAAATTTTCACCATGAATTTGTTTTGATGATCTTAAATAACTATATTTCTATTTCTAGTTTTGGCTCGGATTTTTTTGAATGTTATTAGATCGCCTATGTTATAATTTGTTTTTTTAAATTTGCTAATTGTCTTTATATTTTCTTTCGCTATATTTTCGCATTCTGCGTTCAACCAAGGAACGGGTGATCTTTTTCCTTTGCATTGTGTTTTAACTAGGTATTGCTGAGTGAGTGGAGAGAATTATAGCATTGGTAAATGTTGCGATATCGCCATTAATATTTGAAAGAAATGATTTTTATTATTACTTAATTTTAAAATGAAAGTCCAGCAATGAAATTGTTGAACACAGTTTTCTATAGTAACTAATTTATTATTATTATATTTTTTTTTCTAGAAACTATAGGTACGTATATTTTGTTTTGATTATTAATATTTTATTCTGTTTGAGATTTAAATATTGTATTTGTATTTATTATTTCATAAATTAGCTTCAATGTCAATTTAATTTATAGGTAAATATATACTAAATACTATAGGTTAGGTAAGGTTTTAACTGTGTATTATTGCACAAAAATCAGTGAAGCGAACGTGTATCATCGCAGATGTTAGTTTTTCGATTAATTGTCGTTTGCGAGCAAGTGTTTTTTGATCAATTGGCGCGTATTAAAATTGAAGTTCAGAAACATTAGAGTTCTTGCAATATAATGTTGTTAGTAAAGTATTTTTTTATAACGCCAGTATCGAAAGTTAAGTTTTCCATAACGCTTAAAGCGTTGAAAAGCGACCTTTTTCAGTCCACCGCTGGTAAAGTTCATAGAACCTCAAAGTGACGGGTGGTAAAGTGGAAATCCCAAAAAGTGCTAAGCGTATTACGCTTGCTCAACCAGGCACTGAAATCCATACCATGGTCCTTCTTACAAAACATAAATTTTTGCAGGTTACATCTTATATTTTTTCGCGTCATCTCTAAAGATCTGTTCTGTGTTTCCAATAATAATTCTTCACTCTGACTTCCTTAATTTATCCATCGTCACTGAATTAGTCAAGCTTCACTATAAACGATTTAATAGCAAGCTAATCCATAATCTAACTTCCCTTGTCGTCCAACCATCACAGAAAATCCCCATAAAAAAACAAAAAACAATGGTGTCGTGACCTGCTTATATTTAAAAAAAAAACATTACTGCTATTCTTGCATTAAGTGTTGAACAAATAAGTTTATTAACCTGATTATAACTTAAGGTTGTTATACCAAAATAAAATAATATTTCTTTCATGAAATTGTTTTTGTAGAATAGTATGGTTGTTGCATAGATATCTGCATTATCGTTCTACCTTTTTATATATCGGATATTAATATGCCGTCAACTAAATATTATTTCTAATATTTTATAGATAATCAAACTGCATATCACTTCAAAAGTACGTTATTTTTGTGTTTTTTTTTACGTTGAATTACATACTTGTGTGAAATCTCGGACGAAAAGTCAGAGGACAAAAATTTCATTTGAAAAAAATTACAAGACACATTTTTATTTTCAGATTAAAAGTCCAAAAATATAAATTATTATTTATAAAAACAAAAACATTTTTAAATAATTATTTATTTATTTCCTTATTAAATATTTATTTAATTTGATAATTATTTCTTATGCCTACAAAATTATAACTGTCCGGTCCAAAAAGTCAAAATGTCAAAACATAACATTATAATATTTGCTTATTATTAATAGAAACATCGATCGATAATAATTTAAAATAAGTTTGTTTTTCTTAAGCAATGACCTACAAGATTTAAAAATTCTTCTATATTATCATTTCATACTTAATATATTTACATTTTTTTTTTTTATTAATTGTATTCGGCATCAATAACGTGGTTATTAGCCATCGTTACATTTTTTTGAATTTACATTAATTGCTTACATACGTTTCTTAATTATTACTTATTATCTATGTATATTAACATAAGTACATTTTTACCTTAAGTTCTAATTATGTAAATCAGTTGACGCAGTACTGTTGTGTTGATAAAATTAAAAAGTTTTTGGTTGTCTTAGGAGTAGGTGCTAGCATCTCATATAGCAGGGGTCGGGAACCTGAGGCTCCGGAGCCGCATGTGGCTCTTTAATTAGCAACCTGCGGCTCTTTGGATAATTATCAATATATCGATATCCGTAAAATATAAATTATATTATACTAAATAATATTATATTTGTATAAACAATAATAATAATAATAATATAAATATAAATAATAATGAATTAATGAAATAAAGTTTTCCATATTTTCTAAATTTAAGACGTATTATTATGTTTTTATTGCCTACTAAAAAAAGGTTGTTCAAACCTGCAGTGTGGCTCCTGGATATCATAGTTTTGTATTTTTTTGAAAAAATGGCTCTTTCCTACGAAAAGGTTCCCGACCCCTGTCATATAGTGTCTCCGGAAGTTTCAGTTCGATACGCCTTTCAATAAATTGTTGACATTCTGTCAGTATATTATGCTTGAATGTAATGATTGTTCCGCACGTCGGGAATGATGGTGGGCCTTGTTTGGTCATAAGGTATCCGTGAGTCATGTGGGTGTGCCCTATACATAGGTGGACGAGAATTACCTCGTCCCTTCTGGACATCTCGATTGGTTTGTACCATGTTAATATAGAATTTTTTATCTCTCTGAGTTTATCGTTGTTACATTTAGCCTAGAAGTTTTGCTATTCATCCATGTACTAGAATTTGGTTAATTTTATCAAGTCTCGATCAGATGGGGACATACTTCGAAAGCGGAGGTACCTTTTGTTACTTTTGCTTTTAGGTCAGCTTCTTCGTTAGGTATTATGCCGACATGTCCCGTGATCCATACAAGGGATATACTGTTTTTGCGTTCATTGAGTTCATAAATTATTTACAGATAACTGATTGCGACGTATTTAAATTGCATATGCTGATTAGATTGCTTAAAGAATCGGACATTATTAGATATTTCTCATCGTTAGTATAGTGAATGATTTGAATGGCTGTGAGTATCGCTAGGGCTTCTACGTTAAAAATACTTCATACCTTATATTTTGTTTTTAATAAACTGTATGTTTATATAATTTTATATCACGGCTAATTCTGACTTTTGCTCGATTTTCGACGTGTCAGTATATATCTTTATGTGTTTCGGGTAAGATTGCAGCATTTCGTAATGAAGACCTTTATATATATTTTTATATGTAGTATTTTTGTAGTGTAATAGTGTTCTATTATATTTTTATTAAAGCACCTAGGGGGTACGTTTAATACAGTGCTTAGAATTTTATTGTTGATTAAGGTTTCATTTTTTATAAAGAAATCTTATTGTATTTCATATAGTGGTCTGAGATGAGATGTATTTATTGGCTTGCCTGGTAGCTTCTTTTTATCATTTTGTTGTACAATGGATTTTCTTGATGTTTGGCTATTTTAGATTCTGAACGAAGTGATGAATGTATTGAGTTTACAATGATGTGTGTTTTTTTTTGTTTTTGTGTCTGTGTCAGCATAACTAGTTGAAATAATGCTTCAATTTTAAACTTTGGGATTGGTTTCCGATGTAAAAGTGAATATCCTAGGTGGATTATACAGGTCAAAAGTAAACATTTTCCAACAGTTTTCAAAAAATCGAGAAAAACAAAAAAAAAAAAAATGACAGAAAAACGGGAATTTTTACGCAAAACCAGTTTTCGATCAAATCGATTTTTTTATATGGTTGTAATTCAAAAACTAATCACTATAAATACTTCAAATTTTCAGCAAATGTTTATGTTAGTGATATCTATATACAGTTTAATTTTAAAAAATTGTTGACTTTTTTTGAGTTATTTATAGACCACTGAAATTTTCAATTTTTTTGAGAAGTTTTTTTTAGTGCCAGTAAAAAAATGTTGGACGACCAAAAAAACTTGAAAATTTAATACAAGGTTCTTTACGAATCGCTCTTATTTTAGCTAATAAAAAATTAAAAATCATAAGTCACAATTTTTTTTTATAACCGTTTATAGTTAAAATTTTTACGAAATCTGTCGAAAATGCGAAAATTTGTTAGTAATTTTGAAGTTGAAAAATCATAAAATTTTTTGTGTTTATAACTAAAGATTAAAAATACAACACTAAGTTTTCCATTAGTTTTCCTTCAAGTAGGTATAAACTATAAAGAAAACTCAAAGCATCATTATAGGAAAAAATTTAAGTGCGTTTGAATTTAAAATTTGTACGAAATAGCGTGACGATAACGATTTATCCTCAAACGATTTTAAATATTTGTTATTAATTTATTATTCAAAAAGTATAAGTCGTAGATACTCGAAAATTTCACCAGTTGTTAAGATTGGTATTTTCTTTACATGATATAATTTTCAAAATATTTGGACTTTTTTTAGATATTTATAGACAAATGAAATTTTCAATTTTTCTGAAAATTTTTTTTTGAAGTGTCGATAAAATTTTTTTGGCCCTATCAAAAAACTTGAAAATTTAATTCAAAGTTCCTCATAAGTTATTCTTATAGTGATCAAAAAATTATAAGAATATATATGCACAATTTTTTTTTATTAGCATTTGAAGTTCAAATATTGATAATATAATAGCCGACGCGTTAGACGCGTTAGACCGCTCGGCCACCTCGTCCCCATATTGTTTGATGTGTTGGTACCAGTTGAGTTTTTTTTTTTTAATCAAATGTTAAGCCTAGAATTTTAACAATGTTGCAGTAGTCAAGTGTTGTATTTTTAAATTGGATTATTGATTTGGCAATTTTTTTTTGACAGGTGAATAGTATACATTTTTTTTTGTTTGGAGAAAAAGTGAAAAAAGTTGTGGTATCTTTATAGTACATGATAAATGTCATTATCGGTTATCAATAGTAGCGCGAACCGCGTCCGACCCAGTCGAGTGCTACCATACATATATGAGTCATAGACCCCGGATTATATGCAGTGAAAATACTTTATTATATGCATGCAAATATGAAGCATAAAATACAGAAATATGCATAGACTATGTTAAAATATGCACTAAGAATTAAATTTAAAAACAATATGAAAAAATTATGATAATGAAATTTATTAACAAAAAAAAATTATTATAATTTATAATTAATAATAATTATATTATATTTATGTAAATTTATTTAGAACTGTAGTTCTCGTAGCAGTATATTACTAAATGTTGCTTCAAGTGGTCCATTGTAAAACTATGGCGCTTGTCATCCAAAATAAGTTTAAATGCAGAAAATGACCGTTCAACATCACAGGACGTCACAGGACAGTATTTAAACTTAGAAGCCATGTTGCTCGTTATTGTATTGGGCATTACAGTACTTGCGCCATTAATGTAAGCGTTGATCATACTTAGGGAATCATAACCGGGATTTTTGTTCAGTAATCGAGTAATCTTTGTTTTGATTTTTTCTGAAAATACGTCAGGCAGTTCAGATGTTGTTGTTAATAATCCCTCCATAACTTTTAATGAATTGTGTAGTAACAAATTTCTTGCTTCTAGACTTGTAATTAGTTCTGGTATTTTAGAAAAATGTGTAAAAATCAGATTTAAATCATGTTGTATTGACGAGGTTTCAAAGGCTTCCTTGGCATCACGGATTGAAAAGGCGTCAGAACTTTTAAATTGGTTAATTATCCCTTTTATTTCCATGGAATGTTCACTGTAGAAGCAAGCACTTTTGATCCAAGTGCCCCATCGCGTAATGACAGGTTCTGGTGGAAGTGGTAAAGTCGGCAATTGTTCCCTGTACGTTTGTATTCGCGATGGTGCTTTCATGAATACTTTTTTCACGGCAGAAATAAATTTGTTCACACTCAAAAACTCATTTCGAATTTCTTCAGCAAAGCGGTGAATAACATGAGCAAAGCAAGTTACGTGGATCAAGTTCGGATAGAAAATTTTGAGGACTACTCCAGCTTTCGTCATGTATGGAGCTGCATCAGAAATCATCAGCAATAGAAGTATCGACAAAAAATGCAGTGATACTGTCGTTTATAAATCGAGCTATAGTTGAATGGTTGACTTTTTCAAGTACTTTAGAAGCAAATGAGATATGCTGGAGAAGGTTCTAGGGATAATTTTCCAATAAATAAATTTGCGTATAACGCCCACACGAATCTGTAGTCTCATCTGCCGAAATCCAAATTAGGTTTTTTCCAATTTCATTTCTAATTTTTTCCAAGATATTTCTATAAACGTCTATAATGTAATTTTTCCTTAAAGTAGATTCTTCGGGTATGTTTTGATTCGTGTAATATTTTTTCAGAAAACTACGGAATTTCGGATTACTTAGTTTTTTCAAAGAAATGTTACTCGCTATTAATGCTTCGCATAAATCATTGTTGAAATTATCCTTGCATGTTATACTGTTAATACGAGGTTGTGATATAAGCGCCTGGCTACCAGATTTATGGGTTGTCTTACTTTTTACGTCCCTGGATATTCATTTATCCAAACATGAATACGCATACCTATTTTTGATAGGAGGCATCTTATAAAATAAATTAATATCTTAACGTGTACGATTTGGTGATTCATGAGAGACTGAAATGTGACCATAAAAATAAATAAGAATTGATTTTGTTCGAGGCACGTGCAAACGATTAAACGATATCTTATCGAGTTTTCCATAAGATATATAAATAACGACAGCAGTAGAAACTAGTCCGGTCAATTAGTTCGGTCGGTATGTATTATATGTCTATATAGTATGCGTTTTAACACATTTAATCAGTGTGTTTTTTGTTTAAAAATATGATTATATGCCATTTACATTGTGATCAATGAAATATGCATACTTGGTAAAAAAAATACGATTATATGCAAATGCATATGCAGATATGCAAATGCATATAATCCGCGGTCTATATATGACACTATAATAATATATCAACCAGTATTCGTTGAGATGTTGTGTAGCGAACGTCTCTATATTGTGTTAATAATAAAGGTGTTGATATATAATATTTGTGTGTTTTAATTATATTCAAACTTTACATTGGCGACAAGGATAAAAGGATGACGTCATATTTGGGCAGTTAGGCACAGTTTAACGTCGATGAAACAGCTGAAAAATCTATCAAGAACAGTTGGAACAATTCCTGGAAGTGAATAAAATCAAAACCGATTTAAGGAATTTAGCATTCATAAGCTGTATTGGCCAAGATGCGTACAAGTTGTTACGGGATTTGTTTACACCGCATTTACCAAAAGACAAAAGCTTTGAAGAATTGTGCAAGTGGATGTAAAATCATTTTACTCCGAAAATAAACGTTTTCCGGGAGCGAAATAATTTTTATGTGACTAGTCAGCAGGAGGGTGAATCAATAGCAGATTTCACTGCAAGAATTAGAAACTTGTCAACAAATTGCAATTTTGGTGTCAAGCTTGAAGGTATTTTAATCGATAAATTTGTTTTTGGATTAAAATCTGTTAAAATTAAGGACAGAATTTGTGAGGAAAAACCAACTAACGAAACAACTTTTTCTCAAATTTTCGAAATTGCTCTTGCAAAAGAAACTTACATAGTCAATGAGACAGACCAAGTTAATTGGATCAAAAATAAAAATGGCAAAAGATTTAATCAAAAACACTTTACGTCGACGGTGGAGTACAAAAGTTCTGGTTCGAGGCAAGCGGATCACAGACACAAATGGGCGAAAAATGTAGGTGTCCAAGAACCAAACAAACATAGGCATTTTCAATCCAGTGGAAGCAGTAAGAATTCCAAGGGCAAGAAACAAGGAGGTGTCGCGGTATCAGAAAATGTGCAATGTAGAATTTGCGGTAAACGTCATACGGGTACACAAGATTGTAAATATAAAAATTATCGTTGTAATATTTGTGGTACGATATGACTGTAACAACTCGCACGAGGTCATACCCAGATTCGGCGTGGAGTGTACATTGACGAGGCTGGTAAAGGTCGCCAACCCACAGCCGAGATTCGAAAATCGGAGCATGCGGGATTTTCTTTATATAAATAAATAAACAAATTGGAAAAGGGAAAAAAAATTAAAACATCGTTATGGGGGTTGGTTTTTTAATGTATACCAGAATATAAAAATTTAATTTATGACCAAGAAAAGCCATACGGCATAAAAACTTGGCCGCAATTGAAAGACACCGAACAAACAAACATAACGGATAAATATAAATCATAATATAATAATATGGAATGGACGATATGCCAATTCCAAACACGGCTCCGAATATTGGTTACCAGTGTATGTATAAATAAATAATAATGGTATATGAATATAGTATATATATATACACGAACGATCAGATTTTATAATATTAACTAACACCAAAATGTCAGAACCTATATTAACAATTAATAATATTAATTCACCGGCCAAGGTGTGACTGTATGTGGGTTGTACGTACTACGTACAACGTTAACAAAACCATATTACCATCTTTATTTGCTGTTGGACCGTTGAGCATCGTCCCGAAGACGCCCCCGGCGATTTTATTCTTCGCTACTCGACCATGATGTTGTCCGTTGACGCGAAGAAAAAGTAATGAACAAGAGATGGCCGTGGCTGGGAGTGTTGTTCACCGAACAGCATTATATAATTCATCGTTGCATAATTTAGTTAGAAATATGTTTGGCCGGTGTACTTTACACTTTTATATTATTATAGGCCGTTAATGAGGTCGAGGTGTTATTATTATATAGTGTCGGACGGTCATACGAACCACGGGTACTAGGCATACGTGATGATGATGTGTGTGTGCGTGAACTCGGTGTCGCCTATGAGCGGTGGCAGAGGGGACCGTGGGACGGAGAGCGCTATCGCATAGTGGTTTATAATATTATTAATATTAATTACAATTTCGATCGTTACAGGACATTTGGCTAATATGTGTAATAAATCTAAAAGTACGATTTTTTTTAATGTGGAGTCAGTAGAAGACGGTACACATGAAAGCTTAATTTATAATATAGAAACGAACGATTTAAAACCTATCGTTTTAGACGTACAGGTTAATAATATAAAATTAAAGGCACAAGTTGATTCGGGTTCAGGTTTAACAGTAATTTCGGAAAAAACATTTCATAAGTTATTTATTAAAAACACAATATTAAAAAAAGTTGTTAAAAATGTTAATGGCTACACGGGGGAAAAAATTATTATTTTGGATTTTTTCTTAGCGGATATGGTTTTCATGAATAAGACTTGCGAATCTTTTAAAATTTTTGTAATGGATAAAAGAGGTCCAAATTTATTAGGTAGAGATTTTATGGAAAAAATTAACTAATATCAATTTGATAAACTAAACTGAACCTAATTTTGAACAGATAAAAATAAATATTCAAAATTGTTTAATGATGACATAGGTAAGTTTGTGTATGAAAAATTTAAAATTAGGTTGAAGGAAAATGCTACGCCCATATTTTACAAGCCAAGACAGATTCCTTTCGCATTTAAGGACGAGATGGAAGAGCAATTAAATAGATTGGAAAAATTAGGTGTAATTTCACAGGTGGACTCGAGCGAATGGGGAAGTCCGTTAGTACCAGTTTTAAAGAGCAATGGTAAAATTAGATTGTGTGCAGATTACAAAGTTACGGTTAATAAGTTTGTGCAGAACGTAAAATATCCGTTACCAAGGATCGAAGAAATTTTTCAAAAAATGAGCAAAGTAAAAGAATTTAGCAAAATTGATCCTAGTGAAGCGTACAATCAATTAGAATTAGACGACGAGTTATCGAAAATATTAACGTGGAGGACTCACAAAAGACTTTTTAAAGTACATAGTTTGCCATAATGGTGTCGCACCTGCTAGCGCAATATTCCAAAAGTTAATAGAAAAACTTTTCCAAGGTCACGATTGTATAGCAAATTTTTTGGATGATATTATAATTACGGGACAGGACAGAGTAGAGCATCTAAACAATTTGGACAAAGTATTTAACATTTTAAGTGAAGCTGGTTTAAAAGTTAAATTATCAAAATGTGAATTTTTCAAAAGTTAAATTTAATATTTAGGTCATGTTATTTCAGCGGTAGATTTACGTAAATGTGAAAATAAAGTTAGAGCGATTGTAGACGAGCCTGCACCTCGTAATGTCACACAGGTTAAATCATTTGCGGGCATGGTAAATTATTATTATAAATTTTTACCGAACATTTCGATTATCATGAGACCTATTTATAATTTACTGATGAAAAACACACAATTTCGATGGACTCGGAACTGTCAAATAGCATTCGATAAAATTAAGGCATTAGTTATATCAGATAATGTTTTAGTAAATTTTAACTCAAATTACCCAATTATTTTGTCGACGGATGCGTCTAACGAACGGTATCGCCGGGTGTTTATCGCATATAATGCCGGATGGCACTGAACGACCGATAAGTTTTATTTCGAGATCATTCGTGCCGTCCGAAAATAATTATTCTGTTACGAATAAGGAGGCTTTAGCAATTTATTGGTCAGTTAGAAAATTATTTAAGAACCAAACTTTTACTATAAGAACTGATCATAAACCACTCATTTGAATTTGAGGCGAAAATAAAAATATACCGATTATGGCTTCGGCAAGATTTCAGCGATGAACAGTTTTTTTGGCGGGGTTTTGGTACAAACTCGAGTATATAAAAGGAAACGATAATTGTACGTTGGATTTACTTTCGAGATTACCAATTAAGGAAAACGATATTATTTCAGTTGATAGTGAACTGCAAAGTACATATATTTCATTTATAGAGTCCGAATATTTTCCGATAAACCATAATTCAATCAAATTACAAACAAAATAAATAGAGATAAAATTATTAGTAAAGTGTATTGTTATGTAACTCATAGATAGCCAAATCGATTAGCGACGATTTAAAACCATATAGGGACAGACACACGGATTTATCTTTTGAGCAAGGTTGTGTAATGTTAGGTTATAGAGTGGTTATAACGAGTAAGTCACGTAAACAGATTTTAGACGAGTTATACAGTACGAATTTAGGTATAGTTAAAATGAAGGCAGTTGCGAGATCGTATGTTTGGTGGCCTAAGATTTACATATAGAAAATATAGTCAAATTGTGCAATTATTATATGCAATTAAGACAAAACCCAAAGAAATCAGAGTTAATACCATGGAGCAGACCAAACGGTGTATGGCAGAAGAAACATATATATTTTTTTGGACTATACCATAATAGTTATTTTTTGGTGGTTTTAGACGCATATTCGAAGTGGTTGGAGGTTAAGGAAATGAGTAGAATAATTACGGACAACACTATCATGCAGGAGATTTTTGGCAAATGGGGATTACCTGTAACATTAGTTTCCGATAACGGCGCTCAATTAACGTCTCACGAGTTTACCAAGTTTTTAAAAAACAATGGCATAGTTCATTTGCGCACAGCTCCGGGACACCCAGCTACAAACGGGGTGGCGGAAAATGCAGTTAAGACAACCAAGCACGCCTTATCGGCAGCTTTAGCAGATAATAAAAATGTTTCGAAGTCAATCATATTAAATAAATTTCTATTAGGCTATAGAAATGCGCCACATTCTACTACGGGAGAATCACCGTCAGTTTTAATGTTGGGTAGGAAACTTCGTTGTAGACTAGATTTACTGTATAAATCGGATGAGGAAGTGGCGCGTGAGAAGCAAGATAGGTCAATACAAAATTATAACGGCAGCCAAAACAAATTTTTCAAGGAAGGTGACGAGGTAATGATTAAATATTACAAACCACGGAATAAAGAATCTTGGATAATGGCTACAGTAAAGAGAGTGTTAGGTATCAAAAAATATGAGGGCGTATCGAAGGATAATAAAATATACATTAGGCACGTTGATCAAATGATCGTATCGATGATAGTGGAAACGGAAACAAGAACAGGATAGTGAAAATGAGGTAATTAATTCTAATGATAGGAATTACAATTAAAAAAAGAACAATAAAAGTACCAAGTAAATTAAAAGATTTTATTTTAAATTAAAATTATTATTTAAAAAGTACTATTATTAAAAGATCATTTATAAGTGTTTAATCATTTTCGCGTAATATTGGGATGATACCGTACGGCTCCCGCCGGGCGTAATGAGTCCGTATCGGCTCCGGGTCGTTATTCCTTGCCGTCCGTTAAATATATATCCGGTTTCGATAAAGAATTTTTTGATAGATAGTTAATCACATATATACAGTTATATTAAATTACTAATTAATGTTTAATGTTAGTTCTCGTTTTATTGCGAAGTGTAGTGCGTCTAAGCATATTATTGTCAGTTATATACAATTATAACAATATTACAATTATTATAAAAATTACGAAGTTTAGTGCGTTTTTCTGTTTATTTTATTCCTTTTTTGTCATGGAGTACATGCTTAGCAAAGCTGGTAAACAATTAAGTGTGATTGACCAATACAAATTTGGATTCCATAAAAATTTGCCAGGAGATATGGAGCGGTGGAAGTGTACGAAACGTGGGTGTACCGCTTTTATAAAAGTCTTGAATGAAGTGATAGTGGAACAAAATCTTGATCATAGTCATGAAGCAGATACTACTTTAGCACGCCAAAAAATAAGTAACTCTTTGAAACGGAAAGCAAGTGATGCTCTTTGTGAACGCCCTAAAAAAAATATTAGGCGTGAAATAGCAAGCAGTGGAATGTCGGATGTTGTGACTACTGATGATATGAATAGATTACGGAAAAATTCAAATGCCGCCAAATTGAGAAAATTTCCCAAGTTACCTACAACCGTCCTCGAGCTTCATGGGTGTGTGCGTACATACTCTCTGAAAACGACTACAGGCGATAATTTTGTTTTTTATAATGACGAGGTGAGTAATGTTATCATCTTCACATGCCAACACAATCTTGATGAACTTCAACATGCAACTACTGTTTTCGTTGATGGTACTTTTAGAAAACTTCTAAACTGTTTTGTCAAATGTTCACCGTGTTTATAACAGTAAGCAATTTCTACGTCCCTGTTTTTTTTAGTGTTCTTCCAAACAAAACAACAGAAGCCTACCAAATTGTTATGGATCAGCTTGCACCATACATGACAAATGTGACAATAGTTTTTTTCACATTTTGAACAATTTATACTATGTGCAGTCTTTTCATCATGATCATGGGTGAGAATCAGAGGATGCAGATTTCACTTAGCCCAATCGTGGTGGAGGAAAATTCAAGCACTTGGTTTGTCACTAGAATTCAAAGATAAAAAATCAGAAATCGGAAGTATTTTAAAAATGTTTCTTGGTTTACCATTGCTTCCACCTGATCAGGTTGTGGGTTGTTATGTAGAAGATTTGTTTGCTTTCAAACCAGAAGGTAACAAACAAATCATAGAATTTTTTGACTAAATTTGTGCCAATTACTTAGATGACGGACACTTCCCCCCGGAAATGTGGGCTGATATGTCGAGTACGGGTGATCGCACCACGAACTGCTGTGAATCTTTCCACGCAAAATTTAATGGTGAGTTCACATCTGCTCATCCTAACATTTTCAATTTCATGGGAATTTTGAAGCAGATACAAGCTGACACGTATATAAAGCCCCACAGCACGAATATTAGGAAAAAAACTAACAACCAGCAAAAGATTTGTAGTGTTATTCAGAAATGTATTGATCAATTTAAAGAAGGAAAAATTACAAGAGCGGAATACGTAAAAAAAGTTTCTTTCAAGTTCAAACCACACATTTTTTCATTTTTACCTTACCTAAGTTAACATTATTTTTAAAACTACATACAAAACAAAAATTTAAGACAACACAATTTTTTAAGTCTATTAAACTCTTTTTTAAAAGAACACAGTTTTTTATTTTAAACCCCAACAACATATTTAACATCATGCCTACAGAGAATTTCATCTCATCGTAGCCAGTCCTCAGCCTGTAAATGTGAAGGAAAATGTTGTCGATTGGTAGCCGATACGTGCATACCACTGACATCGGGTCGGAGCCGATACGGTCACCTACGAATGTAAGGAGGGAGTCGAAACGGACGAACGGGAGCCGATGCGGATACTTCCTAATATTGTATATATTTTTTTGTGTGTTTCTAGAATGTAATTATATATACATATAATATGTTATATGTGATATAAAAAAAAAAAATGTAATCTTGGTATGTTATATTGTGTATGCATTTTAAGTAGTAGTGCTTTCTTAATGGGAAGGTGTGATATCTTTATAGTACACGATAAATGTCATTATCGGTTATCAATAGTAGCGCGAACCGCAGCCGACCAACTGTGTGACTATACATATATTATGACACTATAATATTATATGAACCAGTATTCGTTGCGATGTTGTGTAGCGAACGTCTCTATATGTCTATATTGTGTTAATAATAAAGGTGTTGATATATAATATTTGTGTGTTTTAATTATATTCAAACTTTACAACAGTTTTGAGCCTCTATTTACTCAACTTATCGAGTTGATTTTGGTTTTTTATTGAATTTATATTTTTTTCCTTTGCAATAATCAGTGCATCGTCAGCGAAAAGTTTTATCAGTATGGGTGGAGAGACTTAAGTTGATATTTAATTAATTAAGATGAGGAATAATGTTGCGCTAATTGATGATCCTTGTACTACGCCATTTTGGTTTGAGAATGGTTGAGATAATGTATTTTTAATTTTAATTTGAAAAGTTCTATCGTAAATGTGATTTTTTATAAATTTGAGCATGTTTCCATAAATATCGAATTGTTGTATGATTTTTAGCAACCTGTATCTCCAACCGGCGTCGTATGGTTTTTTAGATCAAGGCTAACAAGTATTATACGAGTCAGCGGCGTAGCCAGGATTTTTTTTTTTGGGGGGGGGGGGGGGCATTAAATACCATTAGCACGGTTGAATCTATAGAAAACTAACAAAATACAGATGACAATTTAAAATTAGTAAAATACAATTTAAGACTTTTTGAGTGAATATTGTAGACCATTGAAATAATTTTTAAATTTTATTAACATTTCGGGGGGGGGGGGGCTGCAGCCCCCTCAGCCCCCCCTGGCTACGCTGCTGATACGAGTATTTTGTTTGTTAATTAATGCGTCAATGATATCAGTGTGTAAACTTACTAGTATATCGTTAGTGGATCTATTCGTATTTTTACAAAAACCTGTGTTGTGGTGACAGTAAATTATGTTTTTCAAGATACCATATTATGACTATTTTTTCTATTATTCTACTCATAGTGTTCAGCAATGATATTGGGTGGTAAACTTCGGTGATGTGCAGGATTTGACAATTTTTCGGTATAAGGAACGACTATTGCTTGTTTCTAGTTGTTAGGGAAGGATCTTTTCACCCATAAATTATTTTATATTTAGAGTAAAATTTATCTAGCATTGAGTGGTAAATTTTGAATAAAAACGAACGGAATATTGTCGGGTTCGCAACTTTTGTTTTTTTGTGTGATTCAAACTATTTTTAGATTCATATAAGTAAAATATATCAACTTTGCGAAATACAGTCGTTATTAATATTCATGTTTGGTTCGTATATTATTGGATTATTTTGTATATATTTTTGATAGCAATGAATTCATTATTGAGTTGTTTATTACTGCTATTTAATTTGAATTTTTCTAGTTGTTTATTAGCTGCGTCGAATGGCACCATAACTATATCACCGCAATTAATTAGTATTTTAATTTTCTGTGGGGCGAACCTTTGAATTTTTTAATTTTGCTCCATAACTCATTGGAGCTGGACTGAGATGAAATAGATGTAGTGAAATTACACCATGAATTTGTTTTGCTGGCCTCAAGTGTATTTCTAGCTTTGGCTCGGTTTTTTAGAATGTTATTTTTTTTTTTTTTAATTTGCTAAATGCCTTCATATTTCCTTTCGCTATATTGTCACATTCTGCGTTCAACCATTGATTATAGAATAGACGGATAGACCATGCTATAGGGATTTTCGGCGACTACAATTTTAATTATGATAGCTGCTGATAGGTAGCGTTGTATGAATTAATTTTATATTATTACTACTGACGGCGAATAACATATTCCTAGACCGGTTTGAGGCAGTGACAGAAAAAGCGATAAGCCTATTAATGACTTTATCATGGATAAACCTATATTTATTATTTTCTGAGCATTGCGCTATGATTGCCACTATTGCTATATAGTATATTCACAAAATTGTTAATTTTTATGTCGAATTCTACTACAGAAAGCAATAATTAATTAATTTCATTACGAAAGATCAATTTTGTTTGGATGTTTGGAATGTTACGATTCAGTAAAATCTGTTTTGGGCGGAAATATTTAATTGAATATTACATACCATACTAGATTTACCAAGTTTTAAAAATAAAGCAAATCTTTAACCATATTGTAATTTTTAATTTTATTGTATTTTCATACTTTATAAAATACATTGTTTTGTATTTTTGTGTTCAAATTTTAAAATGAATAAAAACTCAACAACAACATAAATAATATACATTAAATTATTAATATAATTTATAAATAAAATAATAGTTGTGTTTTGTTATTATGAGTACATACTGAATGTGTTAAGTTTAAAAACCAACTATAAGTCTATATAATATGATGAAAAACGATTCTGAGTGAAGATATACCAAGATTGTTAAACTGGATTAGAAATAAAATACTAGGTTTAAAGAATAAAAAAATTTTCTTTATTATTAAAAAAAAACAAAATAAGGGTAAAATACATTTATACATTTATATTGAAGCATAATTATTAGAATAAAAGTAAATTGTGATGTTTGTTGGTTCTGAAAAGAACCGTTTAATAAAATTGAAACAAATAGAGAGGTTAAGATAATTTTCCTTTTTTTAATTTTTGTAAATTTGTGAAGTATTGTGAAGCTTCTATTAAAAAATTTTTTACAGTACCTAGATCAGTTAATGCACAGAGGTATGGATTATGGATATATAAAGATTTACTATTTAGAAAATCAAATAAATGATTAATAAACTCAATAAAATCTGCAGTATTTGATGAAGTGTTACTTTGAAGTTGTCCTGTTTGTATACAAGTTCGGATTGATGCGGCCATGGAATTGCTTAATAATTGTACTGCTAATTTAACACGCGTTTTTTGAAAAGAATTAGGGTAAATATGTGCATCTGTTATTTTGATGAGAGACTTACTTTTATGATTTTGTTTGTCCAACTCATATGTTTTTTTTATATCATCAAATGAGATTATTTTATTATCTTTTATATAACAGGCATTAATTAAATTATTTCTAATACTTTTAAGTAAAAAAGGAATATCAAACAAAGAAAATTTTTTATTGTTGTTGATAAAAAAAAATGGATTATCTTCTGAAATATTTAATGATTTTAAAGTGCTTTGGTTGTTTGTGCCTTGATCGCAAACTATAATTTTGGGACACAACCCAACCTCAAATAAATTTTGTAAAACATCAATCATTAAATTTTTTTAAATTGTTTTGTTAACTCCAGAATGAACAAGAAAATATGTGATTGGAAATTTCCATGTAGAGTAAATACCTCGAGCCATAAATACTAAAACACAGTTAGCACTTTTATTGGTCCTCCCATAATGACCTAAATCTTCAAAACCTTCACAAATTCTTTGGAATATTCTATAAATTCTTTTATATACATTTCATCAAAACAAACAGTGCAAGCTTTTTCTTTATAATCAGATAACTAAAAATTTTTTTGTATATGACTGAAAAATAATTTACTAAAACCTGGTAAGAATTTTGATTGACCAATCCAACGACGAATAGTTGATGGCCCAGGTAAATTAACTTTTTGTGAACGTAAAAATGTATATGCTATTAGTGATTTATAATATAAGTTTAAAGCTAAATTTTTTTCATTTAATGTCCACGGACAACTCCTATCTTTTAATTGAATCGTTACCATTGCCTTACAATTAAATGATGGAAAGTTATGCATATTTATTGAATTCTTAGCATTATTATGTGTTTTAAAAGTAATAACTCTTTTTTTTAATTTTTTAATTTGAGTTATTTTACTATGAATTAATTTGTTTTTTAGTTTTAATTTTTGTTTTAAATTGATTTTTCTAGGTGTATCTATTTCTATCAAATCAGATTTGCTTTTTAAATTTGGGCTAGGCATGTCTATGATATTTTGTTCGCCAATGGGGATCTTAATAAACAGTTAGCCCCCAATGACTCGTACTCACAAGTAGGATAGTAATACTATGAATAAAAATATCGATGGTATAGTAATGATAATATAAATGTGTATTAAATAATGTATAATATTGAGGTGGACGTCTCCACAGTAAAATTAATAATAAATAACGTTAGCAAACACAGCGTTTGCTACGTATTACAAATAATAAATAACAATAAATTATAATAAGGCCGCAACTAGGCCACGGGGACACGTAAGGTGTACAACAATAGTAATGATAAATAATAATGATACGACCGTGATAATATGATTGTTGACGGGTGCGGAGATATCCTCTAAAAGATTTCCTATAAAACATAAAAACTTAATAATTAAAAATATATAATAATATAAGTTTATAACATATTATTACCTGATACAAATTTAACAATATTATACATCATAATATAAGTCTTGTTCACAGGCAGTGTAATGAAAAATAATCTGATGAAATAAAACTGATGAATGATCCTGAAACTAAAGACTTTAGACTATATTTCAAACAAATGTATGCAAATAGACCAACATTATGGTATATTTAATACAAGTAAATTCAAAATTGCAATATTATTTGAATATAATTAAACGATTTTTATTTTTTAAAAGTTGTAATCATAGATATAAGATAAGATGGTTGTAATAACCTGATAACAGATAAGAGATTTCAATTTATGAAATGTCACTAGCGCATGCGCAAAACGGTCACGGTTCAGTTCTGTGTTTAGACGCTCCTATCTGTTCGATGACGACAACAGCAGCACTTGTCCCACGCGACACAGCGTCAAAAGTGGGCACTCAACAACAGTAACAATGTTACTTAGGTCCACCGCGAGCACAATATCGGCCGCAACGTATGTTGGGAGTACCTACCTTACCATTATAACGGCCCACATACAATAATATACGCCGAAATTACATGGTACACAACGGCAAGAAACCACCGACGATGATTGCTATATTAAAGCGTCGCGTGTTGCAGGCACAATAACACCGGCGCCGTACCGGTCGCTCTCGAACACGAGCAAAACCACGCGATGACCGGACCACGGTGCACTATAATAATCCTTAAGCCCAAAACGAGTGCCAGATCGGAATTAAGTCCGAGAATGTTTCGATCGTACGGTCACTCCGTTGTAACGGCCAAAGCGCACGCAAAACGGCGAATATACACGCGGCAGTGTTGCGACAAACTTGCCGGATGTACGGCACGAGAGAGACGACGACAACGATCACCAACGCCGGCCGCACCATGGGCGGATCGAACGGACGCTAGACGCAACACAGATGCCGTCGGCGTCCTTCGGTTCGCCTCGCCGGTGACATAACTTATCTGTCAACCGCTGATATCGGCTGAGGCGCGGAGTAGGTACATCATTAGTGGTTTCACGGAGACGGCCAGATATACGAGTCTCGAACATATTTGTTATTTTAATTTTTTGAGGTGTAGAAAAAGTTGAAGGGGGGCTCGTAAAAACTAACTCTACCATGTCTGGTTTTGAGTGTGTATATGTTTTAGTTGGGATTGACATTATATTATACTCCTGTTGAGATTCATCATTTTGGTTAATGTCTAATGATATAGATGGCTGTGTTTTTGATTGATAATCATAGGGAATAGCAGTATCTATCAAACGATTTTGAGTAAAATTTTGTACAAAGCTTTCGGGTGGGAAATGTACCTATTGCGGAGTTTATCTGGATCAACAGAAAACAAAATTGTGTTTCCTGTGTAGATATAAAAAAATATGTCTAAAAAAATTATAAATATTCGAAATGGTACAGAAAAATTAAAATTAAAAATTAATTACTCACCTGAATGTATTATCCATACTTCTTTTCTATCATCTTTTGGAAAACGATACATTTTTAAATTTGGAAACATTTTCTTTGATTTTCCACAATTTAAATATTGGCGCTTGTTTCCAGACATGTTTAAGAATTTTTAATTGTAAATGCAAATGCAACTTAAAACTCAAAAAACAAGAAAATTCGGAAGGCGGTTGCTCTACAATGAACAAGATAGTAATAAACGATAATATAATAAAATTATTATTTCCAATCATTTCAGTATCTTATTATTACTCTATTTTTAGATCGGCACTTCGCGATAAGCCACCTCTTCCCTTCCCCGCATATCCATGGCAAACATCTATGATGGGGGTACCACCTCCTTGCATCCCAACTACACTAGCGCTCCATAGTGGTTGCATCCTACGCATGGTCACCAAATATTAACATTGCATGGGCTATCTGTCTATTCTATAATCAATGGTTCAACCAAGGAACGGGTGATGTTTTACCTTTGTATTGCGTTTTACCGTAATAGGTACATACCTGGGTCACATAATGAGAAATAACAATAGATATGGATTGCTGCAACTTATACTTCAAGGAAAAATTGAAGGCAAGAGAAGTCCTGGTAGACGAAGGATATCGTGGCTAAAAAATCTCTGGGACTGGTGTAGTACAACATCAATTAAACTATTTCGTTCATCCTTAGAAAGAGAAGCAATAATTAATATGATTTCCAACATCCGAAACGGATAGGAACTTCAAGAAGAAGAATTTGAAGTTCCTGTAATTTACTGTGACAACCATTTCTGTTCAATTGTAAAATATTGTATTTATGAGACATCATCGAAGTAGGAGTGAGTTGTTGGGTTATCTAAATAATGAGACAATTAAGTTAATTGAATCGATTTTTGATGTCGTAATTTTTGTAATTGGATAATTCCTTATCGGGCAATGCGTTGAAAAGAACCTTGTGAATTTTTGTCATCTGTTTTTATCACTAAAAGAAATTTTAAGTCTAATTATATCGATTATTATGAGCATATTTGTAGCACTGATATTGAAAGGTACACATTCTTCCCGTGGATTATTACTGTTTAAGCAATTTTCTAAAAATAATTTAAATTAGTCATAGTTAAGTCATAGTTAGGTTTGTTTCATAGAATACCGATTTTCGCGGGCTGAGATGTTCGTCCATCGTATCTATGAAATGATCGACTGACGATTAAAGTTTTTTTTTTTTGTAATCGACATTATAGTATTTTCTTCTGTTTTTTTTTTATTGCATATAAGGTTACTTTTTTTGTTATTGGTGGGTTAGTGTATATAGTGGGAGATTGAGGAGGAAACGAGTTTGATGACAACGTCGACGGAGTTAGTATTTTGATGCCATCGGTCAGAGGGATTTCTTCCGAGGCGTGTTGAAGGATACCTAGTTATATTCTGTGTGGTTTGATTGTCTTTTTCAAGTTAATTATCAGTGTAACTGACAGATACCACGATCTTTTCATTCGGGTCGATTTTAAGAGGTAATTGGTTAGTGGTAGAGCTTAGTGTATGTTTATTGGTTCCAGTATCAAGGTCCATAAGAAGGGGGTTACGCAGCTTGTATTAATTGTCAAAGATTTATTTGCATTAATTGGACATTCGGTAAAGGTTTGACATTTGTCTGTACAAAGGAAAAATGAAACAGTGTCATCAGATAGAAAGATTCTATAATTGGCAGAATCGTAGTTTACTAGCATAGAAGTCGGTAGCTTTCTGATGTGTCGTATGATATAAACAATGTTCTTCGAAAACTTAGTACCTACGTGGTCAAGACCATTGGCGGTGATTGAACCGGCTCGTAGGAACGAAATCCGACTTCTAAGTATATTCTATTTTATTTTAACAGTTTTTCTAAAATAAGAATGTTTGGAATGTTGGGAAATACGTTTGATGGTATGGTACGTTTGTCGAGATTATGTTGTCTTCTTAATTTAATTAACTGGTTGTCGATGGTGATGTGTTGGTTATTATTTATGAGTTGATCAACCATTTCTTTTTTTGAAAGATAAATGCAATAACGGACTTTGGAAATCCTGGATGTGAATAAGATATTTGTAGGTTGTATTATTTTGCTAAATTGATAATTAAAGCATTGGTAAATGTTGCGATATCGCCATTAATATTTGAAAGAAATGATTTTTATTATTACTTAATTTTAAAATGAAAGTCCAGCAATGAAATTGTTGAACACAGTTTTCTATAGTAACTAATTTATTATTATTATATTTTTTTTTCTAGAAACTATAGGTACGTATATTTTGTTTTGATTATTAATATTTTATTCTGTTTGAGATTTAAATATTGTATTTGTATTTATTATTTCATAAATTAGCTTCAATGTCAATTTAATTTATAGGTATATATACTAAATACTATAGGTTAGGTAAGGTTTTAACTGTGTATTATTGCACAAAAATCAGTGAAGCGAACGTGTATCATCGCAGATGTTAGTTTTTCGATTAATTGTCGTTTGCGAGCAAGTGTTTTTTGATCAATTGGCGCGTATTAAAATTGAAGTTCAGAAACATTAGAGTTCTTGCAATATAATGTTGTTAGTAAAGTATTTTTTTATAACGCCAGTATCGAAAGTTAAGTTTTCCATAACGCTTAAAGCGTTGAAAAGCGACCTTTTTCAGTCCACCGCTGGTAAAGTTCATAGAACCTCAAAGTGACGGGTGGTAAAGTGGAAATCCCAAAAAGTGCTAAGCGTATTACGCTTGCTCAACCAGGCACTGAAATCCATACCATGGTCCTTCTTACAAAACATAAATTTTTGCAGGTTACATCTTATATTTTTTCGCGTCATCTCTAAAGATCTGTTCTGTGTTTCCAATAATAATTCTTCACTCTGACTTCCTTAATTTATCCATCGTCACTGAATTAGTCAAGCTTCACTATAAACGATTTAATAGCAAGCTAATCCATAATCTAACTTCCCTTGTCGTCCAACCATCACAGAAAATCCCCATAAAAAAACAAAAAACAATGGTGTCGTGACCTGCTTATATTTAAAAAAAAAACATTACTGCTATTCTTGCATTAAGTGTTGAACAAATAAGTTTATTAACCTGATTATAACTTAAGGTTGTTATACCAAAATAAAATAATATTTCTTTCATGAAATTGTTTTCGTAGAATTGTATGGTTGTTAAATTATCTTTCTATCCTATTTGCGGGATCGATGAACGCAGAGGCGGTGTGACAAAAAATTAAAAATAGTAGGCATATTTGTGTGGTTTTTGCGGTTGGAATGCAACTTATTTCAGTTGCAGGTTACTAGTGCTTCACATATATCCTTCAAATGTGAAGCATATTAGAATAAATCATATTTTAGCGCCAACATCACCGCCCACTGTGAAGGTACTTCAACAAGAAGGCAATGGGCACAATTTAACAGCTGGCCTAGTTAAAACACCATGCGAAGTATGGACAGTATCAAACCGTGACACATCGTCTGTTCCAGGATGAAGTTCCCTAATACGTCCAAGTCGCCAAAGAGGGGGTGTTGGTTCCTTTATTAGGACAAGGTCTCCAATGTTCAACGGTTTTCCGTAATCATACCATTTTGTGTGCTGCGCTGCTGGAGAGTGGATAAATATTCATTCTTTCATCTGGTCCAGAAATAACGGTGGAGGTCGCCAATTAAGCGCCAACGTTGCATTTTTGAGAGCGGTAAATTTTCCAAACAAGGCTCGGGGAGAGAAGTTGAAGGCTCCAGTGTTAAAAAATGACTTGGCGTCAGAGATTCTAAGTCCTTAGAATCGTTGTTTAGGGCACAAAAAGGCCGTGAATTCAGAGTGGCCTCAATTTTGGCAAGTAAAGTGATCAACTCTTCACTTGTGAGTCGGTGTGTTTTAATGGATCGATAGATTAGAGACTTAGTTGACTTTACTCCAGCCTCCCACAGCCCTCCAAAGTGAAGAGAGGACAAACGGTTGAAAAACCAAGTTATTTGGTGTTGTGACAAATGGTTGCGCACACTGGTTTGATATTTCTCTGAGGCGATGAAGGTATGCAATGGATTTAGGAGGTTCGTGGCACCAACAAAATTAGTACCATTGTCATTGTGGACCTATTTGATTGGTCCCCGACATGCAGCAAAGCGATTGAATGCTAAAAGGAAGGTTTCGGTTGAGATTTCAGAGCTGAGTTCGATGTGCAAAGCTCTTGTGACAGTACAGACGAATAAACAAATGTAGGCTGAGTTCCTGGAGGATGATCGACCACGGTATCCCTTGACAGCTATCGGTCCGGCATAGTCAACGCCTGTGATAGCAAACGGTTTTAGCTGTTGTACTCGATATTTAGGTTGAACAGTCATTTTTGGTTGAACTGGTTAGTTAAATGAAAACGGGACGGCAACAATGCAGGATGCTTGTGAATGTACGAAATATCTGCGTTGCGAAGCCTCCCACCCACTCTGAGAAGACCAATGGGATCCAGAAACAGGTCTAATCGTCGTAGAGATTTTGAGTAGGAAATACCGTTTGAAAGAGCTGCAATTTTGACAGCGAAGGATTGACGTTGAACCAAGTAGACGACGACAGATAAAGTTAGTTCTTTGATTAATTTTCGTTTGCGAGCAAGTCGTTTTCGTAGAATAGTATGGTTGTTGAATTATCTTTCTATCCTATTTGCGGGATCGATGAACGCAGAGGCGGTGTGACAAAAAATTAAATATAGTAGGTACCTTTGTGTGGTTTGTGCGGTTGGAATGCAACTTTTTTCAGTTGCATGTTACGTGTGATTCATATATACCCTTCAAATGTGAAGCATATTAAAATAAATGTCAACATTATTTTTAACAATACTCGAAAATATGATCGTAGAAATATAATAATAATGTCATACCATATAATATTATGAATGTTCAAATATCGTCATTAATATTTTATACTGTTTCACTATCAGTATAGGTAGAGAAAACCAAAGACAAACATCACTAACATTTAAAATTTAATATTATTTATTTATTAATGATTAATTGTATATTATTTATATTTTCTACAGATGTTGTTTGTAAGTATATTGTGTGTTTACTGTCGTATTTGTAATGTCTCTTCTTCTGGAGTGATCAGATGATAAATCCAAAATTAACTAGGACATAAAATACACTAATACACTGTTGGTAGTTTTTTCAGACTCGTTATATCTTTATCACTGCATTTTATATGATTAAAATTACTAATAATATGCAACAATTTTAATTATACTTATTCTAACAAGTATAATTAAACTCGACAACGACTAAAATATCTCATAGTTTAATTATTTTTTAAAGTGATTAATAAATACAGAAATTCGACTGGTTATTTTTTATTACCTACATAGTCAATTTTTAAATCTTGTTTTATGAAAAAATTATATGGTAAAAAAATTTATCTAAGTCAAATGGTTGATTTTTTAAAATATTTTTAAATATAAATATTCTTGTTAAGTAAATTATGATCTATTTTATGTTATGTATGAAACATTATAATTAAAACAAATTGAAATCGTAACTATTTAAAAATATTCTCTTTTTTTAAATATTGATTAGAACAAAAGTTATTTCATTTGTCAGATTCCCATGGGGCACCCCGTAGATACAGTATTAGAATAGGTATCTTAAAAACGTCAACCGTTGAATAATTTACTTCTGAATTACCTAAGCTTATTCTCACTGTTTACTTCAATACTTACATAAATGAAATTGTATACAAAGCATATGTTGCTTGAAATGTTTATCTTCGGACACTTTACATAATAATGACTTTCTTTATTTAACTCTCTGTCAGTCTATGTATTGCGAACTTTAAATTTTAAAATCAAATATTCAGAAAATGAAAATTGTTTTATCATTAGTATATCTTATAATATTTTTTCATCCAAGAGTTGTATCAACAACTGTTTCTCTTATACGAGTTCCAAAAATTAAAAAAACTATCCGCATTGGTTTTAAATTTATATCAAGTGTTACTCTTGGAATCTGATGTGACCATTAGAACGCTAATCTTAAATATTACAATAATTAAATTTTAATTTTGAAAATTCGTAAGATTAATATACCAAATAATATTCAGTAGGATTAATAACAAGAGTAATTTTTGTTAGAATATAAATCAAACTTTTTATTTTAACACGGTACACTGTGGTATTCACAATATATTTATGGCAAATGTCTATGCCACGAACAGCGTTAAATCTATCTATTATTATTTTTTTTTATTTAATATAATTAATGAAAAAAAATACATTCAAATGCTAGCGGCACACTTAGAAAATGCTTAAGGCACACCAGTGTGCAGTTACATTGGTTGACAACTAATGTTATAAATGCATAATTTAATAATAATATGTCTATGTCTATCTTAAGAAAATATATTTTCATTGTTATGTCTAACAATTTTAAATCCATAATTTATAAGGTATCTACTTTTGAAAGTTATTAGCATCATATCTCGTATTAATAAAAGTAATGTTGTTATATTATTCGAGATCTTGTTTATAATTATTACTAGGTATTGTACGAATCCATATATCGTTGTGACTTTTTTAAAACAGTAGTATTTTATTTATTTGTTTGTTTAAATCGCACCATACTATTTAATAAAAAAAAAAATGATAACTTTAACCAGTAAAAGGTTAGAAAACATCTGCAACAATTGAAATACTTTCCCTCCAAATATCTAAAGTCATTACATTAAATCATAGTATGCTTGTAATATATTTATGAAAAATATTATGTATCTTCATAGTTAAAAATTAATTGAACGTTATCATTTATAGTACGGAACCGTACGTATTATATTTTTTATGTAAATAAGGAACTTGGTTATGTTTTTTAAATGAAATTTATCATCAAAAATGTTAGATTTTTACAGGAGCGTGCATGTGTTAACGATATAATCTGTTTTGAGACAGTAAAACTAATTGTATTTATCACATTGTGATTTTTTAAAAAATAAATAGAAAGATAGATAACTAAAAAAATTAACAATCTATATAAAAAACTATGTAGGTAACTTCATTACAAATTAATAAAATTGAAAAAATTATTTTTTTTTGTAAGCATTAAATAAATTGTTTTTTCAATTTCATTAATTTGTAATGAAGGTACATTAGGTACATAGTTTTTTATACAGATTGTTAATTTTTTTTATTTAATAAATGTATTAAGAGTAGTTATGTGAAAAATTTTTAAAAATATAAAGAGGGGTACAATCTAGAAAAATATTAAGCTTAGGGTACAGAAGGGAAAAAGGTTGGGAACCGCTGAATTATACTATTGATGTCTTGATGACCTATACAGTAATTGTAAAATATATTCGCTGAGTCTATATCCCAAACAAATATAGCTATGATAAGAAATGCGCGTGCGTGAGAAATACCTTTGATTACAATATAACAATGATAAAGCGATAATTAATTTACACCTTTCTTAATTATACAACATTAGAATCATATAATCATAATATTACATTAATCATTCATATATATATACCTATATATACATTTTATTTAGAAATCATATCATAATTATTATTTATACTATATAAAGGTAAACTTGCAAATGAGATGAATCTGTAAATATGTTACCGTTGAGGTAATTTTTTATTAAATTTAAATGCATTGAAAATCTACCTTGGCCACCTTATTTTAGGCTTTGCAAATAGGAGACGAATTCAACTCTTTTGAGCAATTCGAACAAGCGTTAATTGTTAACAAAAATGCAAAATTTATGGATTTTGACATTAGTAACTGCAGAACGCTAAAGGCAGCAAAAAAAACCTGTCAAAAAAAAAAAAAAAACTATGGTCAACTTAAAATATTATTTTGTAAAGTATAACCTAACCTAGGTACATGCATCCATGGTAGAGTTCATAATAAAAGAAAAACATGTTTGTGGCTTGGTGAGGCGCTGTCGTACGTTTAATCTGCAGAAACGCACTGAGCGTTAGACTCACCGTAGCCTAACCTAACCTAACTTAACCATACGTTAGGCCGTACCGGCCACAGTTGCTAACCCTCGGATGGGTGACCTCCCGGGATTTTTAGCAACATATCTTTGCCACACATACACAAACACGTATTACAACCCTAACAACTTAAAAACCAACAAACAAATACCCAAAAATAACCACTATCGTACAACCCCACTCACAATGGGCTATGTTGCCGCGGGTTTCCCCTACATAAAAAAAAAAAAAACATTATAGTATTCTAAATAGTATATATATAAATATAATATGTTTTGTTTTATAATACATTATTGCACAACATTATTTAGGACAACAAAACAAGAGTGTACATCATTTATTTACTCAAAAATAAATGATATGGATAAATAATTGGTAGTGGATAAAATGTGCGAACTCAAAACCACGAAATAAATGAAACACTATTTAATTATTTAATTGATAGTTTAAAAAATAATAGAGTAGGAAAATAGGAGTAGAAAAATAAAATAAATACAAAGCCACAATTTTTTTTTATAAGCATTCAAAGTTTGAGTTTTGACAACATATTATGTAAAAAGGCGGGTAAGTCGTGGATGTCGCTCTGCTGTACTGCAGTAGGTTACAAGTGGGTTACTGTAATAGATGGAATTAAATTTGAATCCAATGATATTATATCATTTTATACGAAAAACGATTCTGAGCGAAGACGGCTTATCTGTCTAGGATATATTATAGATTATTAAAAATTTTCAAATCTTAGATTTAAAAAGAAAAATTTTTATGAATTTCTAGTTTAAAATAATTTGTGAATTTTCGTGATTTTTGTAATTTTTACATAATATGTTGTCAAAATTCAAACTTTGAATGCTTGTAAAAAAAAATTAAGACTACGCATTTATTTTATTTTTCAATTGCTATTGTAAAAATATGATTGGAGCCATGTATTAAATTTTCAAATCTTACATATAAAAGGAAAATTTGTTTTGAATTTCTAGCATAAAATAATTTATGAATTTTTGTGATTTTTACGTATGTTGTCAAAATTTAAACTTTGAATGCTTGTAAAAAAAATGGTGACTATGAATTTATTTTATTTTTCAACTTCTATTGTTAAAATGTGTTAGAAGCCTTGTATTAAATTTTCAAGCTTTTCTACCGAACAAATAAATTTTTATCGATATTTACAGAAAAAAAAACTAAAAAAGTTGAAAAATTAAATTGTCAGTAAACAGCTCAAAACAAATCTAAATATCTGAAAATTTAATATAAGGCTCCTAACATATTTTTACAATAGCAGGTGAAAAATAATAGAAAAATATAGTCATAATTTTTATTTACAAGCATTCAAATTTTGAATTTTGACAACATACGTAAAAATCATTAAAATTCGTACATTATTTTAAGCTAGAAATTCATAAACAATTTTTATTTTATATCTAAGATTTGAAAATTTAATACATGGCTCCTATCATATTTTTACAATAGCAGTTGAAAAATAAAAGAAACACAATGTCACTATATTTTTTTACAAGCATTCAAAGTTTGAATTTTAGACAACATACGTAAAAATCACGAAAATTCATAAATTATTTTATGCTAGAAATTCATTAAATATTTTCCTTTTATATCTAAGAATTTAAAATTTTATACAAGGCACCTAATATATTTTTCAATTGCATATGAAAAATAAAATAAATATATTGGCACAATTTTTTTTTACAAGCATTCAAAGTTTGAATTTTGACAACATACGTAAAAATCACGAAAATTCGCAAATTATTTTTAACTAGAAATTCATAAAAAATTTCTTTTTAAATCTAAGATTTGAAAATTTTTAATAATTTATAATATATCCTAGACAGATAAGCCGTCTTCGCTCAGAATCGTTTTTCGTATAAAATGATATAATATCATTGGATTCAAATTTAATTCCATCTATTACAGTAACCCACCTGTAATTTACTGTCATGGCTGGGCAAGATACCTCAAAAAAAGCATCTAAATACAAGATACAAGATACATTTATAACTAATATCTAAGTACAAGATACAAAATACTATAATATTTTTTAAAGATACAAGATACAAGATGCATGTATCTGAGATACGTATAAGATACAATAGATAATATATATAATATATACAATAAAATATATTTATCATACATAATTTATATTATACTATAGCTTTTAAATATATAATAATACATAATATTGATTATTAACATTATAATTTCAAATGACATTAGATACGCTTAAAATAATAGTACTAATAATAGACAAACGAAGTAATAGGTAAAAAAATTTACAGTTTATAAAAAAAAAAAAATACGTAGGTACACAATAGATAAGTTATGAAAAAAAATATCTTTATAAATTAGCAATGCTTACTTATTATTTATTAAATTTTTAAATGTAGGTGATTTGTATAAATATTTAATTATATTATTTATATCCCATGTTTTGAAATAAATTCCTGGTTACCTTTTAAAGAGACTAATTTTTTGAAAGTTTCATCTGACATACTAGATCTACATGGAGAATGTATAAGCCCGGCAAAAGAAAATAGTCGTTCAACAGCTGCTGAAGAAGTTAGGCTTGTATTATATTTTATAAATATTTTTTTTATTTGTGGATAATTATTTAAGCAACTAAGTGATTTATTTTTATCATTCAAAAAACTTATAAATTCAAGTTCGTTACTTGACTGTTGTCTGAACTGGTCTGGTTCAGAAGAAAAAATAATAAAAGATTCTGACTCTGACTCTTCACCTGATTGGAATTCAATTAGTAAGTTACTGTACAGCAGAGAAACATCCACGACTTACCAGCCTTTTTTTTAGTTTCAATTTGTTAAAAAACCAACGTTTTTATTAAAAAATTATACGTTTAAAACTTTTTTATCCTTATAATTTTTTAAGTTTTTTACTTTTTTGAATGGCAACATAGAGTTTTAATTTCATATTACAAAGCAGAATATTTTTCTAAGTATTTTGATTCATAAAAATCGAACTTAGGACGAGTATTTTATAAGTTATAACTGTTATAAGTATTTAAAGTTTAGACTAGCGGAGTAGTGCACAAACATTTTGCGAGGTAACCCCGTACCACTCCACTCGGCCAATCTAATCTTTAAATACTTATAACTCATACACTACTCGTCCTAAATTCGATTTTTATGAATCAAAATACTTAGAATATGAAATTAAAACTCTATGTTATCATTCAAAAAAGTAAAAAACTTAAAAAATGATAAGGATAAAATATATTTCAAAATAAAATTTTTTAATAAAAACGTTGGTTTTTGAACAACTAGAAACTAGGTAAAAAAATATTTTCAAAAACATTAATAATTTTTGAAATAATGAGTGTTCAATGATAAAAGAATCACCCGGTATACCTACTTGATTAAATAGTAAAGAGTTTTTGAGTAGCCAATTTTATTTTTGTAGGCATTTAAAAAAAAAGCTTATATAAATCAAAATTTTCAATTGTCTATAAATTGAAATTTCAATCGTAAACAGATAACGCAGATATAAATATTTGGTGAAAATTTCAATTATTTACAATGATTCGTATTTGAGTTACAGTAAAATAAAAAAATCAATTTTGTCGACAACTGATTGTGCTTGAAAATTCCCGTTTTTTCGTTACTTTTTTAGCATTTTTACAGAAGCTTTTGAAAACTACTAGAAATTTTTACTTTTGACCGCTCCAAATATATACCAACTAGATAAATTTCCCTTTTCAAAGAGTTACTGATGTCAAAAATCAAAGCATTATTTCTACTCCAAAACGTGAGGACAGATCAAATGTAACATGTAAAATCAAGACATTCCTCAATACGTTCAAAATTTAAAAAAAAAAATAATAATATTATTAATAGAAAAAAAAATTAAATTTGTTTGGCATCTTCTATAATGAAAATTGAAATTTTTTTAACCAACCCTAACACATTTATTATTGACAAAAAAAAAAATTTAAATGCCTGAAACCTATTGAGTGCTAATGGAAAAATAATAATTTTAGTAATGGTTCAATTATTGACACCATAAAAAAAAGTGTAATTATTTTCAAAGATAATAACCTAACCTATCTAGCCTACCTAACTGACTAGGTTAACTGTTTTAAGTTGAGTACCTACTTACAATTTCAGTTATAACATTTTTTTTCTGTCAATAACTAAACGACAAATATTTACATTGTATTTCCATCAATTAAAACTCCAATAAAATAATTATTAAAATATATCGTAAATTGGAATTAAATATTTTAGTTACTACCTATCACTAGTTAATAAACTTAATATGTAAAATATATCGAAAAATTGTTATATTAAATTAAAGACATTTTATTGTTTAGCAACTAGATCAAATGGATCTACATCCCAACTGGAAACTACATTTCAAAACAAAAAATCATAGAGTTTTGTGTTCACCAAGGCCCGTACATTTTAGATTCACTGAAAAAAACATTTGTACATTATAGTAAAATCAATACCGTTCATTGCTCTGGTCGGAGTTTTAGCAATAATACTAAAAAAAAAGTCAAATACCTGTCGTTTAAAATACTTTGTAGTATAGATTACAAAAATTTCAAGAATTATATTCAATATTATTAGTCATTGATTAAAAATTGCTTACGTAAACTACATCTTTCAATGACGGAGTACCTATACTGAAAGTCTTCTAAACACCAGTGCTATTAATAGGTTCACCTTTTTATTATTTTCCGAAAACTGAAAATATTGATCTTGTAATTTGTGATGACATATGTATAAACACTTGATTTTGATTAATTTTAATGTGAATGTATCCATTATTAAAAATTCAAATCGTATAGGTAGTTCAAAAATATAAAAACATAAATGATTGACAGAATTATAAAAATAAACGCCTACATTCTAAGCAAATAATTAAAATCATGAAACCTATTGTTCAAAAAAACCATAAGTTAGGTATCATATTTAATAATTTATATTATTAATATTACCATAAAATTATTTGTTTTCCTAAAAATAACAGGTAAGTAATTACTATGTTATTTGGCTTTATTAATAATTAGAATTATTAAAATTAATTTGTATTATCAAAATGTATGTGCATGAAACTAGTGTATGAAATGTGCTACCCTAAGAAAATATTCATTATAATTAAAAATTAATGGGCGGATGACTAATAAATCACAATACAAATTAAATTAAAATTATTTTTCTACCCTAATTATTATGTTTCGAAAATTATTGTATTCTACCGAAAAACTTGAAAATTCATTTCAAACATTTCAAATAAATCACTTAATATTCCGCATTAATCATAAAATTTGATAAATATTTTATAATTATAAAATATATTATACACTTATTAATTATTATCGAATATTATCTGTCGATTATAGAAATAGGTAAGTTGATTTAATTTTAAATAATTATTTAATTTTAAACGATTTATAATATGCATCTTAAATATGTTTAAAGTTTAATCTTATGTTTATATAATATTCAACATAATTCAAATAAGTGGTGTAATATTTTTTTTTAAATATCTGCTTTAAATTTTCTGAGTTTCCAAAAAAAAAAGCTGTTAGTTATAATATATTATAATTTAATATTAACCTTAAACTACGTATTTATAATGTATAATTCTATGCATAGCCTGATAGTAGACATATAAGTATGAATATATTATAACTAAAAAAAACAATTTCAAATTAAGTTCAAATGATTTTTCTACCCGAATATTAGGTTCGACAATTTTACTCTACCGAAAAACTTGAAAATTCATTTCAAACTTTTCAAATAAATCACTTAATATTCCACATTAATTATAACATTTGATGAATATTTTATAATTATAAAATATATGATACACTTATAAATTATTATCGGATATACTGTGTCGAATATAGGACTACTACGTAAGTTGATTTAACTTTAAATAATTATTTAATTTTACACGATTTTTAATATGCATCTTATATATGTTTAAAGTTTAATCTTATGTTTATATTATATTCAACATGATGTTAATAATAATTGTGATTTTATTTTTTAAATATCTGCATTGAATTTACCGAGTTTCTAAAAAAAAAAGCTGTTAGTTATAATCTATTATAATTAAATATTAACATTAAACTACGTGTTTATAATGTTTGTACTATCCCAAATTTCTAGGTTTCGAAATTTATATTCTACCGATAACCTTGAAAATTCATTAAAAACATTTCAAATACATCAGTTGATTTTCCTCTTTAATCATAACATTTTATGAATATTTTATAAATACTAAATATATTATACACTTATTAATTAATATCTGGTATTCTTTGTCTATAGTAGATGGAGGTAAGTTGATTTAATTTTAAATAATTATTTAATTTATACTACATATTATATTTTTTAATTTTTTTTTTTAATTTTTACAAGAAATAAACAATCTGTATTATAAATTATATCTAGACACAATAGGATTATATGCTATAAAAGTTAACAGGTCATGAAATGTTGTTGAAAGGAGCCACCCATTGATGACACTTTCTGTTGGCTTGAATAGTTTAATTTAATAACATAAGTTAATTTAAGTTATACATTTTTTTTTTTTTTTAATTAGTCTAATTTAATTTAAGAAATCACGGCCATCGTGCCACACCCTATCGAAGGCTTGTGAAATGTCTAGGAAAACACAATTGGAAAAAGTTTTTTTTCCAGGGAATACGAGATGGCATCTACGACTCTGTGTACTTGGTGTATGCTTGAGTGAGACGTTCGAAACCCGAATTGGGTATTTGGTAGAATATTCTTTTCAGTAATGATGGGTATTATACGTTTCAGAATTAATCGTTCAAGGATTTTAGCGAAAAATGGAAGAAGGCTGATTGGTTGACGGGAAGATGGAATGTCCGGCGGTTTATTTGGTTTAGGGAACAAGACTATAGTGGAGAATAAGGGTCGTACATAATTCAGGATAATTGTCGACATCTTTGACAAATATAGGAGGAGGAAGTTTGATGAGGTAATGATTATAGTTTCATCATCAGTATTAGTTTGATGAGAGTCGGGTATATTTTCAGTAGTAAAAGTGGTTTCAAATACATCTTCTTGGGAAAGAATTTCAAATCTGTTACGTGTAGCAAACATTTTTTTCTTATGGTTTTTTTGAATAGTATTCGTATTTATAATCGGAGTTGATGGATCAGATGCTAAGTTTGGAGAGCTGGAAAGATTAGGTTTATTCGTTTGAGATAACCGGCTATCATTATTTTTGCTGTTTGAATCGGATTTATTTGATGGGCTGTTTAGGCGAGCATCCTGTATAGTTTTGTTTCTATTACTGTAATACTACTATTTATACGAGTATTATTAGTTTGTACATCTGGTGATTTAGGAATGTGGTAAATGGTAACACGATTGCTGGTAAATGAGTTGCTGTATAATTCACAATAATAATAATAGTAAAATCACAGCAACATCAAGGTACTCGTATAAATAATACTATAATATAATCAAGCCCTTATGGCTAAACAATATAAATATAGGTACAAATACAAATGTGCAGCCCTTATGGCTGACAAATTAAACTATAATATTGTGGCCCTTCTGGCCCAACAGAATAATTTATAATATAAGTACTCGGCCCTTATGGCACGACGCACGAACAACTCAAATAATAATATCAGCACAGCTCTAATAGCTGAAGCTCGTACAAAAGTAATCAATATAAGTATAAAATTACGTACGGCCCTTGTGGCACGACAGAACAATAGTGAATATATATATAGCCCTTATGGCTCAACAGAATAGAAAAACAATTGGTACAAATTAATCTGCGGCCCTTATGACCAAACAGATACAATAGGTTGCAAATTTACAATAACAATTATTATTAATATAAAAATAATACGAGGTCCTTATGACCAAGAATAATACAGATTATATAGATATATAGATATATAGCCCTTACGGCCAATAGAATATCAAATAATGACAATATAAAATAATATATACGGCGCTTGTGGCACGTCAATAATAACAATTAATATAAAAATATATATAGCCCTTCTGGCTCAACAGCTAAATAAGTATAATAAACAGTAAAAATATAATAATATAAATATGCAGCCCTTTTGGCAGGACAGAGCATCAATAATAAAATATGGCCCTTATGGCATCATAGAACCTAAATAATAATATATATTTACGTCCCTTATGGCACGACAAATAAAATATGTATACAACAAAAATATAATAATAAAATAACTCACAAGGTGTCGGTGCACTGCTGGCCAGCCGCTGCCTAAAAATACAATAAAAAAAACACACAACAAGTTACAATTACTATAATAATAATAGCTCTTCTGGCACTTGCGACAATAAAATAAAGAAAATACAGCAAGATTTACCACTATTGTGGAAAAAGAATATAAAATTGTATTTCGGCACTGATCGGTGTTGACGCGGCAACGTTTTATACGAGAGAGAATATCACGGCGGCCGTGTTAATTGATATTCACGTAGCCGGTGCGGCGGCATACGATAACGGCATATATCAATATTACATAATTCACACGGGACAGAAATAAAAACATACAAAAATAAAACAATAATTAAAACGGTGATTATGTGTGTGCGTGCGTGTGTGTGGGTGCGTGATCAGCTGTCCTCCGCGACCGGTTTGCTTATATTTTTATTGTAATAATATTACAATATATATATATTTTTTAGTTTTGAAATTTAGCACTTTTCTGATCAAGAACCAGATAACTCCATGTTATGTTCAACTTTGAAAAATATTTTCGGTTACAAAATTTAAAACTAGGATTTTGATATTTAGATATAATTATTTATTGTTATGTCCTCAACTTAAATATACCGACATATTAATCCTATCTTCAATGCAAAATTAAGGAAAGTGTTATTTCTTCATCCTGAACATTTTTCCGAAATGGAGTTATCTGGTTGTGGCACCGGACCCTTCAATTCAGCGTTAACAGTTATAATCTATTATAATTAAATATTAACCTTCACTACGTATTTACAATGTTTAACTGTATGCATGGCCTGATAGTAGACATATAATATGTATGAATATGTTATAACTAAAAACTCTATTTTAAATAAAGTTCAAACGATTTTTCTACCCTAATTTCTATGTTATGAAATTTATATTCTACCGCATAACTTGAAAATTCATTCCAAACATTTCAAATAAATCACTTGATTTTCAACTTTAATTATAAAATTTGATGAATATTTTATAATTATAAAATATATTATACACTTATTAATTATTATCGAGTATTCTCTGTCTTCAATCAAATGTTACGATGAATATTTTATAAATATTAAATATATTATACACTTATTAATTATTATCGGATATTCTCTGTCGATTTTAGAACAAGGTAAGTAGATTTAATTTTAAATAATTATTTAATTTTACACAATTTTTAATATGCATTTTATATATGTTTAAAGTTTAATCTTATGTTTATATTATATTCAACATGATGTTAATAATAATTGTGATTTTATTTTTTAAATATCTGCATTCAATTTACCGAGTTTCTAAAAAAAAAAGCTGTTAGTTATACTTATAATCTATTATAATTAAATATTAACCTATTTAACCTTAAACTACGTGTTTGTAATGTTTAATTCTATGCATGGCCTGATAGTAGACAATAAAGTATAAATATGTTATTACAAGTTAAGTTTAAATGATTTTTCTACCCTAATTATTAATATGTTTTGAAATTTATATTCTACCGGAAAACTTGAAAATTAATTTCAAACATTTCAAATAAATCACTTGATTTTCCACTTTAATCATATCATTTTATGAATATTTTATAAATATAAAATATATTATACACTTATTAATTATCATTGGGTATTCTCTGTCTTTAATAGTTGCACGTAAGTTGATTTAATTTTAAATATTTATTTAATTTTACACGATTTATAATATGCATTTTAAATTATATTTAAGTTTTAATCTTATGTTTATATAATATTTAACATAGTTTAGATAAGAAGCGTTTTTATTATTTTTTAAATCCGCATTCAATTTTCCGATTTTATTTAAAAAAAAATCTGTTAGTTATAATCTATTATAATTTAATATTAACCTTAAACTACGTATTTATAATGTTTAAGTCTATGCATGGCCTGATAGTAGATATATAAGACTGAATATGCCATAACTAAGAACTCTATTTCAATTTAAGTTCAAATGATTTTTTACCTGTTCTACTATGTTTTGAAATTTATATTCTACCGCATAACTTGAAAATTCATTCCAAACATTTCAAATAAATCACATGATTTTCCACTTTAATTATAATATTTAATGAATATTTTATAATTAAACAATATATTATACACTTAATAATTACTAATTAGTATCCAGTATTCTCTGTCTATTATAGTTTGTATGTTGATTTAATTTTAAATAATTATTTAATTTGACACGATTTATTATATGCAACATAAATATATTTAAAGTATAATCTTATATTTATATAATATTCAACATAATTTAGATGAGAAGTTTGATTTCATTTTTTAATTATCTGCATTCCATTTTCCGAGTTTTACAAAAAAAACTGTTAGTTATAAATTTATAATCTATTATAATTTAATATTAACCTTAAACTACGTATTTATAATGTTTAATTCTATTCATGACCTGATAGTAGACATATAATTATGAATATCTTATAACTAAAAACTCTATATCAAATAAAATTCAATTGATTTTTTACCTGTACTAGGTACTATGTTTTGAAATTAATATTCTACCGAAAAACTTGAAAATGCATTGCAAACCTTTCAAATAATTCACTTGATTTTTCACCATAATCATAAAATTTAATGCATATTTTATAAATATAAAATATATTATACACTTATTAATTATTATGGGGTATTCTCTGTCTTTAATAGTTGCACGTAAGTTGATTTAATTTTAAATAGTTATTTAATTTTACACGATTTATAATATACATCTTAAATTATATTTAAGGTTTAATCTTATGTTTATATTGTAACGTCACGGAATTTTCAGCCTTATAAATTATCATAACATTCCCCGAACACACCTATTGCTAACGTTGTTGACAAGTCAACGCACCTTTATTCTTATAACCATTAGTAATAAAAGTAGATATCGCACGCTAATGCACACATGACCGCAGCGTTATGCAATAAATGTTCCCCGTTCCCCCCTTCATCATGCAGTGTTCGTCACCGACGTGCCGCGGTTGCCCGCCACCCGTCACCTCCAGCGCTTTCGTCGCGTCCGCCGGTACGGCCCGCAGGCCATGCTGTACGACCCGAAATTATTGTAACAATTCCCTCTAATACACGACACTGACCTGCCCCACCTCATCAACACTGAAAAGCTCCGTCGCCGGCACCGGACCATCGCCGTCGCCGGGTCTCGGCACAGTAAAACACTTTTCACCTACGCTGTGCCTGGCCGGTACTTGTTTTTTCACGGCTCCACACCTGCCTGGTCGACACCATCCACCCGTCTGTTCAACGATCAACGCACGGACCACACGGCCAACCGATTGATATTTGTTTACATCCACCGACCTCATCGGGTATACACCGATTGTCCAACATTCTCGACGCTTACCGTCAACCACGATGATGGGCTAAGCCAGCCATGAGGGCCCGGGAGGCGGCCAACAGCTCCAGACAACACAGACCACGCAGCTCATCATGTCGAAAGTCGTAATATGTTATATTTTACCAGCACGTTTTCCCGGTAACCCTGCGAGGACACACCATGAGTGATATGGTGTGTCGCCCCCCGTGGGCCGGGAAAGCATGCGACAAATTTTATATTGTTAGATTTGCCATGTTGTCGCGGTCGTTATCGCGACGACCGCGGCGTCTCCATCGACGTCCGCGAGATCGCGACCGAAAACCGGTCTGGCCGTCGCCGGCGGCACGGGCCGCCGGCGGCGGCTAGCGACGGCGGGGTCGGCAGCTTTTGCCCGACCGTCGTCGACGCTGCATACGTTCCTGAGTGTTCTTGAGTGTTTGTGAAGTGTGTAAATAAACGTAGTCATACCAAACGGCGTGTCGATTGCTTATTCAAGCCCCATCCCGATAACACCTACAATGTGCCACCATATATCATTTCATATTTGCCAAATTATTACTATTTTGTAATTGCCATGCGCCCAATTATAATTATTTTATATTTGCCATGTGCCACCATATATCATTTCATATTTGCCAAATTATTACTAGTAGGGTAAAAAAGCCACTACTGGAACCACCGCCACCACCGCCACCGCCACCGCCACCACATCCCACCGCCACCACATCCCACCGCTCCTTGCCCAGCCATAGGTGCCGCCGTCGGTACACCGCTCCCCGCCCCGCCACCACATCACACCGCCACCACATCCCACCACCACCACATCCCACCGCTCCTTGCCCAGCCATAGGTGCCGCCGTCGGTACACCGCTCCCCGCCCCGCCACCACATCACACCGCCACCACATCCCACCGCTCCCTGCCCCGCCATAGGTGCCGCCGTCGGACGTGACCTAACCCACGGTATACATATATAAAACACTCATATTAGGTATACTTGATATAGTCTCCCACTACAGAACCGTTTCCCCACTATAAGTTATTATCCTCACCATACTCGAAACAATTAGTTAATAATTCAGTGTATGAACATTCAGTCTTAGTTTTGTTTTAACAGTGTCAAGTCGCGAGTTTTATAACAGTGTTATTATGGGTGGATCAATCAGTGAAATGAATCGGTTGTACAAATATGTTGGGCCTACATCTCCGACTGAACTTATCGATTGCACTAATTTTACAATAGATTTTGAAAACCGTAAATTTTTAAACGTTGGTTTCGATTCAAAAGATGAGTTCAATATCATCGTGCAAATAATTACACCGTCGCGCTATGTAAATATTTCTCCAGACTTCTTGAGGCGTATTTACTCAGTGATGGGCCATGTTTTATCTTACATTCTGGATACTACTGTACGTTATAAAAAAATTATTTTTTTGGAAGATGAATTTGTTTTGCTCACGAGTATGGTATATAAGGGAGATAATGTATTGGTCATGGAGTCTAAACAAATAGACGGATGTAGAACTATATTAAATCGAAGAGATCTTATGACAGTTCAAGATTTAGAGAGCACAATTCTTGAAACCATAACAATGAAAATCGCCATCACACGACCTATTATTTTAAATCAAATCGATCAAATAACCGACTGCCTTAAAACCGATTTTAATGTTGATAAATCAGCGAAACTTGAAGAAGTAGTTTCAATAACAAAAGGAATTCATGCCGAATTAATCACAAGCCATATACCGAAAAACAAACAGAGTTTCATACATCAGATAAAATTACTCGCAACTGAACAGCTGGCAATCAAATGGATGGAAAAGCTGAATAACTCTATAAATGTATGAAAATTTATTTAAATATTTCGATAGTTAAATTTTTGTATCATGATTACTTATTTTTATTACAGAATAAAACGGAAGCTTTTAACGTTGACATATCGCCACCAAGATACTCAATTTTGTCACCGTCGATTATACATGACGAAAACGATTTATCACAGTCACGGGTAATTTAAAAATTAAAAAAAATATTTTTATCGAGTTAACCGTTATTTTATTTTTAGGGTGCTGACGAGGAAAGGGGGTTTCGAGAATACTTTTCAACACGTTAGAGTTTACCAACGAGGGCACCAATTCGGAAAATCAAACCTATGGTAATACACACATTATTTACTTGATAAACGGATATTGATAAATTTTTATTACAGGCTGTTGACGAGAACGATGGGCCGACTTACTTTAACAGATTTTCACCATCCCCACCATCTTTGTTTGACTAAACAGACGGCAAGTCTCAATCAACTCAGAGGAATACGAAATTAATTTTTTATTTAATAATATCTTATTAATGATGATAATAAATATTCTTTATATCATAACATGTGTGTTATTCATTTCGTTATACATATCCCCACCATAAAGGATAGAGTAGGGATTAATCCCCGCTCCACACGGCAGCACTGCATAAAACGTGTGACACGAGCATAGGACAAGTCAGTCGTAACCCGCTCTTCAAGAAGTGACAATTTGTGCGTTTGATCCATCATAATGGCTAGTCAACTTATCGACTGTTCGACTTTTTTCGTGGACGATAATATTTTTATAAATATAGGTCTAGATCTGGATTTTTTGTTAAATTGTGTTGTATGTATTACAAGTAACATGCAATGTGTAAAAATGAGTGTGGACTTATATGAATCGCTTAATGTATTACTTAAAAACATCAATTTTTCACTACCATCACATTTACTGTTAGAGGAGTTTAAATTGATGTCAATCGAAGAATGCAACGGCAACAACATACTGTCAATCAAATGTTTGCTTCAAGACCAGAATGTGCAGTTGACAAAAGGGAATGTTGCAAGGATCTTACAGTTAAGTGGTGCCATTGAAGAAGTTATTCAGATGAAAACAATGTACACACGGCCCACTGCATTGGATCAGGCATGTAAGATTTCAATGTTTCTCGGAAAGGAAATGCCGTTATCTAAAGATACAGCCATAACCGATGTTGAAGATTATTTGAACCGCATCGAAGTTAGGAAACTGAAAGAATGTATTCCAGTCGCAGGTACTTGCTTAATAGCAGATTTGAAAATCAAAGCACTCAAACAATTAGCAAGAGGCTGGTTATCTTATTCGGCAAAAATTGAGGTAATACAAACATATTTTTGCATATTATTTTATACTAAACAAAAACATTTTTTTTTTTTAGCCTGAAGTCAGCAGACCTAAGACAACAGCATTCGTAGCACGTGAAAGGGAAATAGCAAGCCGTAGATTGAGTTTTGGAAAATAATTCATTATGTAATATTTTATTGTGACTTTGGTACATTAATAAAAAAAAAAAAAAAAAAATGTAATATTTTATACTTACATTTTTATTGTGGCTTTGGTCGATGATAATAAAAAACAACGTGATGTTTAAAAAAAGTATTTTTATTTACAAACTATTTACAATTTCCTTACATCGCCATTAAAAGGGTTATAAGTTATTTATAATTTGATCGTGTAAAATGAGACAATAAGCTGCAGTCTTCGCTGGAATGGCTTTGCCTGTTTCGAACTCGATGCGTAAATCAACAGTCGACGATTTTACGTTGTCGTTTTGTCGTGATAAATCTACGACTATGATTGGTACGTATTGTTCAAAAATGGTTTTTGACAGTAGATGCTCACTATATTCTCTATCGTAGTATGATTTTTGGAAATCTGTATATGCTTTATATAAAATGGCCGTAACGTTGTTTGTGAAATCTGAACGGAAATCTTCGTATGGATACACTTCAGAATTTAGATGTATTTTAAGGTTTTTCAGGTAACAGTGATCGAATCGTCCAGACGGATTAAATAAATTATTTTTTCGATCTGTTTGAAAGCCAATTAATGCAAATCTGGGTTTCTCGAGCAAACTGCTCGATTTAACCGTCCACGAATGAGAAGTGTTTTGAGGGAGAACCGGATATTCGCACAAGTCCCAATTTCTGAACGCACACGAGAGTTGTTTACGAGAGTCTAATACTTTTAATAGTTTTATTTTTTCTTTGTCACTCACCCTGATAACCGGCATCTTCCAAATAATGTTACTCAGCTCAATCACTACTTTTTTGAGTTTTTCTTTATTGTCATTCGCAGTGGTCTCGGAAACGTACAACGCATCAGAGTCCGTAGACGATCTTTTAAAATTATTTTTTGGTTGCAGTTGAGTAGTATTTTTTTATAATCTTCACAAAATCCAAACAAGTGTTTGAGCGGGATACAACCAGCAAATTTGTTATTTAACGTGAAATTTTTATTTTCACTGACATTCATTTCTACGTCCCAAGCAGCATTTTTTAGATTGTTCAATTCATTCGGTGTGTGTGAGCAAAACCCTTTAAGACTCGATGATATTCCAGGAGATTTTAATTTTTGTATTTCAACACCGTTAATTTCATACCGGATTTCAGAAAACAAAAACGCCAAACCATTATTTGTAAAATTAATTTCGTTCGAATTAATTTCGTTCGCATGTGATGCAATATCTGCCGGTATATTTAATTTACCTTCAATATAGAGATAGCTCTCGCAGGGGAGAGTGTAAGCGTCCATATTTTGAATGGATATTCTAATTTCGTCGTTATTGGATAAAGCTGTTGAAGAATAGGGGAGGAAAGAGTGGTACTGCATTTGAGTTATTTTGCATTCATCTTCATATCCGCCAGCCACGTCCAAATACATGTCATCCATGATTATAGAACTTTTAAAGACCATAGAAATGATAGATTGTTCTTTGTTAGTTTCTTTACAATCGGCGTACGTCTCGACGTATTAATCTTGTTAGTAGAACTGTAGCGACTCTTGATAGCATTTCTTTTTATATAGCTGTTGAACTTAATAGCCATTTTAATGTTTAATTTGTATACGAACTGTGATTGGCTCCCCTCTTAAATTGATCAAATTATTATCTTGATCTCTTAGTACTATATTCACTTTACTTATAGACGAAGAATTAAGCCGGTAGAAAACTAAATGTTTTGGGACTTCTATGATTTTATGTCCAGGCGGCGAAGAAGGGAAAAACTCGTGTATAGTCTGGCTCGGTATACCATTACTGAATGAACCAGAAATTAGATTGCAATCTATTTTTATACAGTTAACTTTCATTATGTTGACTATCCGTTCAGATTCGTGTAGTGTCTTGGCAGAATAAACTTTATTCTCAAACCCTAATATTTTCGATATATTATGTTCAATAGTGAAATCAACATCATGACTACACGTCATGGAGCATTTCAATGTGCTACCATCGGCCTTGAGTTGAAACAAAGTAACATGATTCGGTAATAGTTTTTGAATCATCGACTCCAAGTTAATTATTTCGTACGATCCCGTAGGTATAGTCACAGTCACACATTTTCCGAGTGAATCGTGAAAACCTATTGTATTGCAATCTGGTTCTACGTTTGGTATAGAATTATGTGTTTGCAGGCTTAAAAGACACAGCTGAGAGGTATTTTGTACTTCTAACGACGGGAAAATATCACAAGACATTTCGCTGGAATTACCGTTTAATGTTATCGTGTACATGATAAAAATTTCAAACACAAATGACCACAATTATATGTGTTATAAAGTTGATGCCTAGTGTAATTATATTGTATTTTACATCCGCTGAGGTACGATTGTAGTTCCAGTGGTGGTGGTAGATTTCCAAAACTGTCGTAATATTCTACTTGTTTTCCGATTTTCTTATACGAGTTCCGGTACTTTTTTCAACGTCCAAATTGATTACAGCCGATTCTATATGCTTAGCACGTTTAGGTAACCTATCTCTGGAAAACACTGCGATGAAATGAGGTATTTTCATTATGTGCGCGTGTTTTATAATTTCATAATCGTACAAAGCTCTTTTGGGTAACGTAGTAATTAGTTTTTTTTCCTTTTTACGGTTTTCTTCACAGATTTATGGACTCCCTTTCTTTTATACGAACTACCTCCTTGTGAAGAGAGATATAGTCCTTTACCTTTATCGATCTTATACGAGCCACCTTTATTAGGGGCGAGGTATAAACCTCTGCCCAAATGTGTAGGTTCATTTCTATTGAATTCGCTAACGGTCTTTACGACGTTAGCAATACCCCCCGTCAGCGCTCCGAGTGCGGATAAACCGGCAAAAATTGGTATCAGTGGTAACATTCCTCCAGTTTTCGGTAAAGGTATAACACGAGGTACCCGAGCTTTTTTGCTGTTTTTAAGAAATATTTTTTTAGCTGCCACAAAACATTTTTTTGTTAATTTCATCATGTTTTTTTCTTTCATATTTTTTTTAAATACATTTTTAGCTGCCTTGACTGCTGCGTTGAATCCACATCCAGCACCCATTTTTCGTTTTGCCTTCATGCCAGTAGTGACCAACCACGCTGCTGTCTTTTCTTTTAAATTAGAGTCTTTTGACTTGAATCTATTCCAAGCCTGGTTTTCTAATATATAATCTGCTTTTTGACGATCAGTCAAAGAGTTGCTGTGATCATAAGCGATATCGTGTTCTTTACACAACGAGTCTAGGGGGTTTATACCTTTATCGCCGCGATCTAATCGTTTTTTCAATTTTGTACCTGGGCCGCAGTACTGATAACCTAAAATTATGAGTCGATTATATTGAATGTTATGTGTGTTGTATGGTTTATAATTACCCGGTAAATGAAGTTCAAATGGTAATTTGTTTATAAGAGTGTTCACGATACCTCCGCCTTTATTCTTGTTGTTTCTTCGAACGGGTGACATCGTGTAATGATTAGATTACAGAGATTACCCAAGTATTTATAATGAAGTTTGTAGATCAAGAAATAAAACTCACAGTGGAAAATGTCGACCCGCCTACGAGTCTCCAATTGAGGCATGGGAAGCTTTTACCGAATACTTGTCGTGCTTTAGTTGTCGGGCCTTCCGGATGCGGCAAGACAAATTTGATTTATGCTTTATTGACTAACATCAATGGTATACGTTTTCACAACGTTTATATATATTCGAAAACACTCGATCAACCTAAATATAAAATGCTTTGTGAAATTTTAAAAGATGTAGAGGGCGTTCAGTTATTCACTTTTCACGAAAACGACGAGGTTATCCCACCAGAAAAAGCATTACCAGATTCTGTTTTTATATTTGACGATATTTTATGTGAAAATCAAAATATCGTACGTTCTTACTACACGCGTTGTAGACACAACAATATCGACGTGTTCTATCTAGCACAATCATTCGCTCGCATACCCAAACAAATTATTCGAGATAATAGCAACATGATTATATTATTCAAGCAAGACGAGACTAATTTAAAACACGTTTATATGGAACACTGTTCGGGTGATATGAACTATTCTGAATTTAAAGAGTTTTGTACTTTGTGTTGGAGTAGGGTGAGATTTAATTTCGTCGTGATAAGTAAAGACTGTGAACGTGACAACGGACGGTATCGACACGGTTTCGACACATTTATCGTTGTATAAAACAATGTAGTTCATTCTCAACCATGGAAAACAGAAGTGCAGTGTTGAACGAATTAGTTATTGCCAAGAAAAACATTAAACGTAAATTTGAAGCATTGAAAAGAGGTGAAGCTGATATTCAATCTTATGTAACGCAAACATTTAAACCAATAATCGAACCGTTGAACAAATTACAAAATTCCGAAGCCGGTAATAATGAAATTATAGCTGAAGGTACCCCATATATAGTATCCGATAGCCAGTCTGAAATTTTTCGTACATTAGAAGAAGAGGAAAAAGATAAAATATATGGTCCAAAAAAATTTTCTAATGGAAAAAGCAAGTTAGGTCAAGAAGAAGTAAAATTCAAAAACAACGCAATAATTATCAAAGATACGTCTTATCAGCTAACGCCTGGACTTGTTGAGTTATTATGTTTCAGATATCCAATGCAATATACTGATAATGATTTAAATACATATAAAGAAATACTAATACAAACTTCAGCACATTTGACACAGGACGGTGCAAAAATTAAGAAAGGTGGTACAAAATATACACAAATTATTTGCAAGCTATTTCCATCGGGAATGGGTGTGAAATTACAAACACATAATTTAGTATATTGGAATGACCCAAATGAGCTGGTTGATAGGTTGCGACTTCTTTTAGCCTCTCAATCTGCTGGAAACACTGGGGTTTCAAACGAAATATTATCTATTTTTGAAGAACTGTACGAATCTGGTATAACAAGGAAAATACCAAATGTATAAACGCAACATAGCTATCGAACTTCACAGACCGGCTAGGAAAAATTATACGAGGCGAAGAGTAAATGTGTATGGAAAAAACGATTTGTGGCAGGCTGACTTGGTCGAGATGATTCCACTTTCAAAGAAAAACAAAGGATATAATTATATTCTCTGTGTGATTGATTGTTTTACGAAATTCGCCTGGGCCGTACCATTGAAAACAAAAACAGGGTGTGAAGTGACCAAAGCCATGTCTACAATACTTGTAGATAGGTCGCCCAAACTGTTGCAGGTAGATAATGGCAAAGAATTTTATAATTCAAAGTTTGACATGTTAATGACTAAGCATAATATAAAAAAGTATAGCACATATTCCACGACAAAAGCCTGTTTTGTGGAAAGGTTTAATCGAACTTTAAAAACAAACATGTATAGAGAATTTACTGCTCTGGGTTCACAAGAATGGATATCAATTTTACCTGACCTAATCAATAATTACAACAATGCGAAACACAGAACGATTGGGATGACACCATTGCAGGCAGACGAAAATCCTTCACTAGTTACTTTGAAACAACGTACAATCACTAATAGAAAAGTAAAATTTCATGTCGGCGATAAAGTTCGAATAAGCATTCACAAAGGAGTTTTCACAAAAGGGTATTTACCCAATTGGTCAACAGAAATATTTACAATAGTAAAAATAAATAAAACAATACCACCAACTTATCAGTTACACGATTATAATGATGGTCCAATAGCCGGCTGTTTTTACACCGAAGAATTATCTAAAACCAATTATCCAAATGATTATTTAATTGAAAAAATTGTACGAAAGAAGGGGGACCAGATATATGTCAAGTGGGTGGGATTTGACAATTCCCATAATTCATGGATACATAAGGATGATGTTAAAAAATAGTTTCAGTGGTTGTTCAGAAGTCAATCCATTCGGTACAACAAATTATTATAAAAACTAATTCATCTAAAAATATGTCGTCGGCTATCTTGGACGTTCAGTGCATTCTCGGAGTCAACAACAAGTACTTTATCAAAGAAATGTCTATAGTAGATACTGAAACATGGTCCAACCAACACTGGATATTTAAACATACATCTTTAAAACAAGATGCAAAAAGTCGAAGCGTAAACAGTTGGCTGAAGCGTTTATATCACGGTTTAACGTTGGAATATGGTGATGTAGAGTATGGAGAAATACAGAAAATATTTCAATCGTTAAAATTCGATAGAATTTACGTTAAGGGCTCTCAAAAACAACAGATTATCAACGAGTTTATGCCACATGCCACAGTATTCAACTTTGAAAATTTGGAATGTCCACGGATTTGTCAATTGAACGGAGAAACACTACCATGCTGTATTTTTCATAAGGATTTCAATCCAAAACAATGTACATTGTATAAAGTATTTGCATTAAAAAAATGGTATGTTAATAATTTTTAAGATTATAATTTTTTTTTTTCTACATTGTAAAATTACACTATATATATTATATACATATTTTCAATTGATTAAAATTGCAAGTTTATAAATAAAGAAAAAAAAATATAATGAAGACTCCGTGTTTTTATTTGTTGTAGGCTCTCCATCATATTGAGTAAAACATATAATTAAATTATTATTTAATGATATATATTATATAGCTCAAGACACTCGATTCTGTAATGACCATGAGCTAATGTGTTAATTCCATCTTCGAGCACATACCGTTTGTCGTCATAAGAATTCAGTGCGAGCTTTTTAGATAAGATAGTATGGATTCTATGTTTATATGATCGTATAGAATACATTTCTCTGAATGGATCTTGACCGATTTCATTAAACAGGCATTTCTTATGGTCTTCTAACGTCAAGTTATTTTTAATTACATGTTTTTTGACACCCTTGGCTTTGATTGTCTCTAAACCAGACACTGAAAAGGCATACGATTTAGCTCTAAGAGCTACAAACTCATCAATGAATTCCCCTTCAACTTCATCGGTGAACATCCCGGGAACCTTTTTTCTTTCTTCTCGATAGCATGGGTGATGTTTTGGTAAATTCGACGTGTCCATGCGATGTAATATATCGGGATTGGATCCGAGGTCATTGTAATAATCGTTTGTTACAACATCATATACGAATGAGTCTGAAAAAATTAATAATGTAATTGAATATTTAGTATTTATATACAAAGAATAAAAATACCTGTGTCCATGTACATTAAAGAAATATTATTCTTGTAATGTTTTTTCATGACATTATAATGGAAGTCGTACATTAGAGTTTTTGAAATATCTAATATAGCCATCCCGCATGCAATAGGTTTGTCAAATGTTATTTCTATGTTCTTCAGGTGTACTGCACACAAATTTTCACTATATATTGTGACGTCCTTAAACGTAGGTTTGTTAACAAGTTTTTGCATCCTCAAGGCGTCAGTGACGAGTTCAATTTTTTTGCGATTGCGTTTAGATTCCATCGTTTTTCCAAATATCTTTAAAAAAAAAAAATAAATAAATCATTACATATTAATAATAATAATAATAATTAGTTCTATCTTAACTTACGGCATTATTCATATGCTGAAAAAAATTTTCCTCGAATTTATTTTTTGCATTTTTTCTCATTTCTGTGTTCTTATCTATATACGGTGCAAGCCAAGCAGTTTGATTAAATTGTACGACTCTGTGTACCTTATCCACTACTAGTCCCGCCGAAATTGACTGTTTGAGTGCCATATAATGAACAACATAATGTTTCTTGACGTGGAACGTCGCAAATAATTTTGTAACATTGCTGCCATCAGGTTTTGTTCTTTCCGGTAAATAAGGTAAATCATTGTGCTCATCGTGCAAAGTATCGGGATATGACACATCAACATCGTAGATCAAACCTATATTTGAATTTTCATCCAGTTGTTCTAACAATGATAACGCCGAATTAACGTCGCCTTCATACCATTTAAAATTATTTAAAGGTAATTTTTTCTTCATAGACCACCCGTACAAATTGCATGCATCAATGTATATAATGTAATTATGTTCTTTATTGGAATCGTAACTGGTTGCGTCAGGATGATTAGCCTTTGAATATCGTTTGCTAGCCTGCGCCATTCCACCCCTGATTCCTTTCTCCACCGCGAGCAACATCGTATAATCAGATATTAACTCAATCTCGACTTTAGTATGTTTTAACATACATGCAAAAGAAAACCCTGGGGCAGTGTAATAATAAGCCGGGTCGAGGCCGTACATTTTAAAACATAAATTTCTAAAATTTTGAAACACATCTGCCAGTATGAGGGTGTCAATTTTTAAATACAAGTCACTGTATTCACCCAGATTTTTACACTTAAATTTATCCCATACTTTAAGTGCATGTTCATAATCTTCGTCTGGAATGTGCTCATCCTGAAGCGAGGAATAAAATGTATGTTTGGCCGGAAGAGATGTTTCGTTTAGTTTGCCCCAATCGCTCAAATATTCATAAGGAAAACAACCTTTTCGCGTTGTTAATGGTAATTCATCTTTTGTGAATACTTTCAACGTTTCATTAAATTTGTCTTGACCTGCCGCAACTAAATCATTTGCCAAGCTGGACAAACTCGAGCTCATAAACCTCAACGAATCTATAAATCTAATACTAAACCGGTTATTAATATGTTTTGTGAATGAAATATACTTCTCCTCGCTGTTGGGGATGACTGAAATTTTTTTATTGTCAAACCAAAGTTGTCGAACGATAAAATGTGCATCGTAATTTGATAAATTATGAAACACACATGCCACAAAGTCCGGACGCTTCAGTTTAAGGTTGCACGAACTGCACAATGTACACCTAAACTTCCCAGTTAAGTGACAATGATCTTCAACTTTAGTGACATCGTTTAAAACAAACGATTTATCGCACACCTGACATTTTGTTGCTTTAGAGTGTTTTAAAATGTCTTCCGCTGTCATCTTAATACTTATATTTGTACATAAAAGCATATCAATTCGATTTGCAATTTCGGTTACATCTTTCACGAATCGCAGAGCTATCGATTCGTAACTCATATTTTCATTTCCTCTATAAACAATAGGTTTCCTAGGTATTTTAAATTTTTTCAACAGCGCTTCAGGAACGTTATTTGATACTACATGTATACAATAACTCATACAATTATGGTTTTGAATAAGCTTAGTGTTAGGACCTGCATTAGCATTATTTTTTTCTAGTATACTTTCAAAATCAGCGAATATTATGAACGGGTGGAACTGAGTATGTTCTACTTTATCAAACTTGACTTTTATGTTAGGTGTTGGCATAATCGGCGAAATTGATTCATGATCCCCGCAGAATTGCTTGTGGTAACACAGGCCCTCAATAGCGGTTTTTGCTGGTGTGTTGTTAAATTTAGATAAACATCTTTTGCAATACTCCGAATAATGTTTGTTTGACGTCATTTGATTATTAATAAGTCTCGAAAAATTGGTTATCAAACAGAAGTGATGTTTCGTGTTATTAGATATTAATAGCAACTCGTAGTGGTTATCTTTTTCCGTAGATGTTTTAAGGGGATATACGATAGTCATATCAGGTTTATTTGATGCATGTTTGTTCTGTATTGTTCGGGATCCGTTTTTTAATCCGTAAACATTAACTGAAACTGTCGGATTGAATTTTTCAAATTGTTTCTTTATGTCTTTATAGTTTACCGGATAAATTAAATGAGAAAAATCGTAGAGGTTTTCGAGATCGTCGTAATGTTTTCCTACTCTATGAGCAATGTGTTGATTGACATGTCTAGATAGAATTGAATATTTGAAACACATGTCATCGCTGTTTTGACAATTAATCACACACTTTTTTAATTTTATGTCATTCGGAAGTTGTATGTATGACGACCCTCTTAACGGAATATATTTATAGACACCTACTAGCAGCCCATCAATAGATTTAAGTGTAAGTCCACTGCCTTTTGACTTATACACTTCCTGTTCCTCCAGTAATTTATTATAATCTTGTTCTATTTGTTTGTGAATATCATTAGCCAGAAAAAATTCTTTTGCCGCAGTTTTGAAAGCCCTGTTTTCATCAGATTCGGGAATTTTTTGGATTGTGGTATGTCGCTTCCAATTTCAGGTTGTATTTTATTTCGCCGTCAAAACTGTTAATTAACTGGATTAAATGCGGTTTAGTGTTATTTAAAAATGTTTTATAATTTAATAATTGGGTGTCGAAATTTCTTGTATAATATTCTCTGCATATCTGGTTTAAAGAAGAATTGATTAAATTAAAACCGCCTTGTAAAACTTCTAATAATCTACGACGTTTTGTTCTTATATTGTAGGTCGATGTTTCGGAATTATTAACTACATAAAAAAAAAAAATATATAAGCATAATATTAAAACTAAAAAGTTATAACTATAAATACCATCGTATCTCGATTGTTCAGGCACTGGACGCTTATGATTTCGCCTGGGTGTACCTAAAATAATTAATTGAATAAACGGGTCATATAACTAAAGATAATATTATACATACATACATTGGTTCGAAGAGCCAGGTGGTATATCCTCGACGTAAATATTATCAGATATTTCAATCATTCTAGACCGATCTGAAAAAACAAACAAATAAATATTGTCATAAAATTATAATATGTATCGTACTTTCAAATAAGCCACTTTTTTCGGCCCTGTCCAACGCTTCAAGACATACATCGTCGTTGCCGTCATCAAACCCGTTGTTATCATCTATGTTAAAAATTTTAATTTAGTATAAGATCAAAACATTTGATATATACATACTTTCACTCAATCCATTTTTTTCGGTCTCATCTAACACTGCAATACAAAAATCATCATCATCTTCAAAGATTGTATCATCTGTAAAATATAAATTATGTAAATTATTTAACTATAAATATGTATATAAATCATACTTGTAGTTGTAGCTGAAGTTGTAATTGGCTGTGCATTACTTGTAGCTGTAGTTGTAATAGTCTGTGCATTACTGTTTAAAATACCTAAAATGGAACAATACTGTTATTTCAAACGCGAATTAAATACTACTATCATGTACGTAGAGTTGTATATACTAAACCCCTTTTAACGCTCGGATAGCATATTTTATTATACGAGTATTAATTTATTAAGTGAAAAATAAAAAATCAGTGTTATATGGTTGGAATATAGCGCGCGAGCGCGCGCACACACACACACGCTCGCGAACGGTTGAAAATAATATAAGCATAGTGATAAAAATAATATTTTCACCGATAGAATCCTAATATTGTATAAAATTTACTCACCGTGAATACTTTTCATGTGTCGTTGGAGAGAATCGTTTCTAGTAAAATTATTTAGACAAATAGTACACTTAAATTGTTTAGTACTACTATGGTACTTTACATGCCTGAACAAAGCATCTTTCCGCGAGAAAACAGAAACACATTGATCACATTTAAACATTTTGAATTATTATTTCAATAAACACACCAGAGCGATATCACTGTGAAAACAGTACTAAATCAGTGATACTGTACGATACCCGTATATAACGAAGAGAGAGAAAAAAAATATGTCAGCATTCTCGTATTACCAGAAAAAAAAAAAAAAAATGTTTAATAGTGTTTTAATTTTTCATGAAACGTAATAGGTACTTATTATAAATCTCAGTGTAGCCTTGTCTCTCAGAATTGGTGCTTATAACCTCCAGTGTTTCATAATGTCTAATCAACTTATTGACTGTTCAACCTTTTTCTTGGATGACAACGTGTTTTTAAATATAGGGATCGATCCAGCCTCTTTAATGAATTGTGTTGTTCATATTAACGTAAATTCTCAACGCGTGAAAATGAGTACCGAATTTTTTGAATCGCTTATACCTGTTCTCGAGAAGAAAACGTTCATGGAGTCAAAGTATCTTCATTCAGACGAAAACAAGGTCGTGTCGGTAGTCAAATGCCGTGTATCCAACTATTTTTCAATTAAATGCATACTCGATGACCAGTGTATTCAGCTGAGTGAAGAAAATGTATCTCGTTTATTGCACATAAAGGACAACATACAAGAAGTAATTAATACAAAAATAAATGAAATACGGGGTAAAGTATTACTACAGGCATGTGAAATTTGTGGAGCTCTCGGAACTTTAATGCCAATACCCAAGAATACCAAATTAGATGTATTGGCAGACTATTTGCTGCACATCGATCCGGCGACAATCAGTGACGCTATACCAACGAGAAAGCCGTGTTTTGTAGCCCAACTGACACCTTATGCAACTGAACAGCTGGCAAGGGGATGGTTAAGAGCATCAGCCTTACCGGAGTAGTTTTATCCTGATGTCTACAGACCAAAGGCAATCATATCAAAAGAGAAATATAAATCAAGCCGTAGATTAAGTTTTTTTTTTAACTTGTATTATATAATATTTGAAAAAAATAAAAAAAATTCATTAAAATATCATTTATTATTACAAATCTTCATCCGATGATATGTTTGGAGAAAACACTTCTGACATTTCTTCGTCGTCACTACTATAAATAATTTAGATGTTAGAAAAAAAAAAATATTATAATAATATAAAACTCACGAAATAAAAAAATGTTGTTGTTGTGTATTTTCTGTTTGGGCATTAGCGTCGGCTATAATCTGCTCTATCATCCAGAAAACATGGTCTAAATCGATTGGTGGTGGCGGTATGATTGGTTCAATACTAAACATCAAATATGGTTAATGAAATAATAGTAATAATAATAACAATGATAATATAAACTTACGGCTGAAATAAGAAAGGAATATTGAATTCATTTTGAGGACGATTGCGACGATCGAATCTTAGTGTATTTATGAAAAAATTTAAAAATATCACTTTGAAATTAAACATCTTTTAATAACACAAAACCTTTTTAGTACAAATTACGACTTATACTGATTTAATAAGATAATGTTTCATTATTTTTAATTCATATTGAAATGGGAGGGATTTTAAGTGTTGGATATTAAAAAAAAAAAAAATGATAGCAGCTTCTTTGTCTACCTGGTGCACGTGTCGAATTGCAATTTTGAGTGTGCGAAAACATCTCGGTGGCATACTGTCACCCACACAAAGTCACAAATGCCTGCACACAATGCCGGCATGGACTTTGTGTCACCCACACACACACACACACACACATACACACACACACCCCGTGTAATAAAATAATGTAGACAAACATGGTCACTACAGTCATGTTAATCGAATCCACGGTACTGAGTATATGCATCATTTGCGTTCATCGTGAATACTTTTCATGTGCCTAATAATTTTTTATACACATTAAAAAATTTCAACGTTTCCAAGATTTTTTTTTAAATGTCGTACAACAGTCAAGCATCTGATATAAACACACCTAACGTTTCAGTGGGCTTCATTGACTTTTTAGCGAATGGAGAGTTTGATGAAATGGCAAGTTTATTTATACATACGATATTATATATCTATATAAATCTATGTATATTTTTTAGCTATCAAATACACCGAGACGTGTGTTTTATGAACATTTATTAAGCCAGGAAGACAATATTTCTGTTGCCGAAGTTAGTATGACAAAATATTATTGTAGTACTTACCAACTTTATATTATGCTGTTTTAGGTTAGAAACGACGCTAGGCATAAATCTGACGATTGTGTTGGCCAACAACAAACAAACGGTATTATGTTCATTTTATTATTGTTTTATGCATTGAGTATACAAAATATGTACTATATTATCATAGATAAACAAAATGATATCGACTTTTGGGGCTGTGAAGAGGCTGATGATATTTGTCTTGAAGCACTGGAAAGATTTGTCTGGGGTGAAGAATACGCAAATGATGAAAAATTACTACTAAAAGCTTGTATTGAATCTAATACCTAACACCTATTATATATTAATTTGTTAAATAAAAAATTCATTATAATAAAAAAACTATACATATATATAACATGATTTATTAATCTATCAATTTTACATTAGAAAAATATATATTATACATTTTTGTAACCTTTTGCCTTAAACAAATATTGTACCTTTTCTTTCTCAAAAAAAAAAATAATAAATAAAAAATAAAAAATAAAAACAAAAAATATATACGTATTTATAAATCTTCGTCGGATGACGGCGGCACCTATGGCCGGGCAGGGAGCGGTGGGATGTAGTGGCGGTGTGATGTGGTGGCGGGGCGGGGAGCGGTGTACCGACGGCGGCACCTATGGCTGGGCAAGGTGCGGTGGGATGTGGTGGTGGTGGGATGTGGTGGCGGTGGGATGTGGTGGCGGTGGCTGTGGTGGTGGTGGCGGTGGCGGTGGTTCCAGTAGTGGCTTTTTTACCCTACTATTACTATTTTGTAATTGCCATGCGCCCAATTATAATTATTTTATATTTGCCATGTGCCAAATTATTATACCTATTCTGTTAAAATTGCCATATTATTATTCATTATAATGTTAAATTTTTACCATATATTTTAATGCCACAATTATTATACATATTAATAACCCATCTATTATTCTTTTTATTTTAATATTATCTTTTTCTCCCCTTAAATAAATAAATCCTCGGCATTCATTTGTCGTTGCGTGTACAAAGCCTATGAGCTCCACCGACTTGGCCCTCGGGTCATCACGCGGTGCGGCTCCTAGGTCACGGTGTAAGTGTTCCCCTTACATTGTGGGTGGTTTACAGAGCCCTAAAAAAGCTCCGGATTCTCACAATATAATATTCAACATAATTCAAATAAGTAGTATAATATTTTTTTTTTAATTATTTGCATCCTATTTCCTGAGTTTTAAAAAAAAAATAGCTGTTAGTTATAATCTATTATAATTAAATATTAATCTTAAACTACGTATTTATAATGTTTAATTCTATGCATGACCTGATATTAGACATATAAGACTGAATATGCCATAACTAAGAACTCTATTTAAAATTAAGTTCAAATGGTTTTCCTACCCTAATTATCATATTTCAAAATTTATATTCTACAGAAAAACTTGAAAATTCATTACAAACATTTCAAATAAATCATTTGATTTTCCTCATTAATCATATCATTAGATGAATATTTTATAAATATAAAATATATTATACACTTATTAATTATTATTGGGTATTCTCTGTCTTCTATAGAGATAGGTAAGTTGATTAAATTTTAAATAATTATTAAATTTTACACGATTTATTATATGCAACATAAATATATTTAAAGTTTAATCTTATGTTTATATTATATTCAACATGATTTAAATAAGTAGTGTGATTTTTTTTAAAATTATTTGCATCCTATTTTTCGAGTTTTTTAAAAAAAAATAGCTGTTAGTTATAATCTATTATAATTTAATATTAACCTT